>NC_133326.1:249406864-249706864 GCF_042186555.1 Aquarana catesbeiana | reverse complement strand
ATTCAAAGGAAAAAGATTGGGACAGGTCTTGACAGCAAGTGAGCTATTCAAATCCCTGCAGATATCATACTCCCATCATACTTAAGTTAGACATTTTCTATCTCTAGGTTTTAAATGTTTCTTTATCGTACATCACGGGACACAGAGTAGCATAGTAATTACTATGTGTGTTATAGGCCACCTTCAGGTGATGGACACTGGCACACTCAGGGCGGGAAGTTGCCTCCCTATATAACCCCTCCCATACAAGGAGTACCTCAGTTTTTTCACCAGTGTCTAAGGTGTTGGTCACGGTTGAAGATGTGCGATGAAGAGCTCCGCTGGAAGGATCCTTACTGGATCAAACAGCCTTTGCAGACCGGATTCATCCAAAGTGCCACTGAGGCCAAAGTGGATGGTACCCGGGCCTCGTGGAAGAACAAGGTTTTGCCTGTAACTCCTGTCCTTAGAGGGCTGGACCCTGGGATCCAGTACTTTGGTTATGCATCTAATACCATAAAGTTTCTACCACTAGAGGGTGTGAGAGCACATACCTTTTACATGCTCCTCAGTGTCTTTCTCTGTGTAAGTAAGGAGACAGCATACTTAGTCTCAGCCACTCAGGAGCCAGGAGGGATTCCTGGATAAGCCATGGATAAGTTTGCCTTTACATGCACGCTCTTTTCCCCCCGGGAGCAGGGGTGATGGAGGCTGCGGCGGATGGCCTGTGCCCCATCCCCCGCCCCCCCGCGCGCGCGGGGTCGTGGCAGCCCCCCATTTTTTCCTTCTTCTCCCCCCCCCACGGTGGCTTTGGCCAATTATGGCTCAGGGGGTTTAGTACACGCCCCACACTATATAAGGTGGTCCTGTGTAGTGTGTTCCGGCGTTGAGAGAGAGATAGACAGACAGAGAGACAGTGTCATTTGATTTAAGTTAGGCGGGCAAGTCAGTTAGCTGCACTTACAGTGTATTGTGTGTATATATATATATATACATCCTAGGTGTTGTGTGTGTATATATTTACAGTTAGTGTAGTGCATCCTTTGCACAGTGTGAATCTAAAGCTACCTAAAGAAAATTAGTGGTGTTCTTGTGATCCTATTAGTACAGTATCGCAGGCAGCTGTAGTATTTACAAGTTAGTGTAGTGCGTCCTCTCACAGTGTGCACCTAAAGCTACCTGAAGAAAATTAGTGGTGTTCTTCTGATCCTATTAGTACAGTACCGCAGGCAGCTGCAGTATTTACAAGTTCGTGTAGTGTGTCCTCTGCACAGTGTGCACCTAAAGCTACCTGAAGAAAATTGGTGGTGTTTTTCTGATCCTATTAGTATCGCAGGCAGCTGTAGTATTTACAAGTTAGTGTAGTGCGTCCCTGCACAGTGTGCACCTAAAGCTACCTGAAGAAAATTAGTGGTGTTCTTCTGATCCTATTAGTACAGTACCGCAGGCAGCTGCAGTATTTACAAGTTAGTGTAGTGCGTCCTCTGCACAGTGTGCACCTAAAGCTACCTGAATTAAATTGGTGTTCTTCTGATCCTACATTAATACCACAGGCAGGCAGCTACAATATTTACAGTTAGTGTACTGCGTCCTCTGCACAGTGTGCACCTAAGGCTACCTGGAGACAACTGCTGTTGTTCTGCTCCTATTAATACCACAGGCAGGCAGCTACAGTATTTACAGTTAGTGTACTGTGTCCTCTGCACAGTGTGCACCTAAAGCTACCTGAATTAAATTGGTGGTGTTCTTCTGAACCTATATTAATACCACAGGCAGGCAGCTACAGTATTTACAGTTAGTGTACTGTGTCCTCTGCACAGTGTGCACCTAAAGCTACCTGAATAAAATTAGTGGTGTTCTTCTGATCCTATTAATACCACAGGCAGGCAGCTACACTATTTACAGTTAGTGTACTGCGTCCTCTGCACAGTGTGCTACTAAAGCTACCTGAAGACAATTGCTGTTGTTCTGCTCCTATTAATACCACAGGCAGGCAGCTACAGTATTTACAGTTAGTGTACTGCGTCCTCTGCACGGTGTGCACCTAAAGCTACCTGAAGACAATTGCTGGTGTTCTCATACTAATAATACTACAGGCAGTTGATTCTGCTAGCTGCAGTATATATATATATATATATATATATATATATATATATATATATATATATATATATATATATATATATATATACATATACACACACACACACACACATCCCAGCTTTGTGCAGCTACTTCTCACTGCAGGCCATTAGTATGTCTGGAAGGCCAACAAGGAGAGGCAGACAGTCACAAGCCAATAAAAAAGGGCACGCAGGCTCTGTGTCTAGAGGCAACAGTGCTGGTTGTGGAGTATTTACAAATTAGTGTAGTGCGTCCTCTGCACAGTGTGCACCTAAAGCTACCTGAAGAAAATTAGTGGTGTTCTTCTGATCCTATTAATATGACAGGCAGGCAGCTACAGTATTTACAGTTAGTGTACTGCGTCCTCTGCACAGTCTGCACCTAAAGCTACCCAAAGAAAATTGCTGTTGTGCTCCTATTGATACCACAGGCAGGCAGCTACAATATTTACAGTTAGTGTACTGTGTCCTCTGCACAGTGTGCACCTAAAGCTACCTGAATAAAATTGGTGGTGTTCTTCTGATCCTATATTAATACCACAGGCAGGCAGCTACAGTATTTACAGTTCGTCTTCTGCGTCCTCTGCACAGTGTGCACCTAAAGCTACCTGAATAAAATTGGTGGTGTTCTTCTGATCCTATATTACTACCACAGGCAGGCAGCTACAGCATTTACAAGTTAGTGTAGTGTGTCCTCTGCACAGTGTGCACCTAAAGCTACCTGAAGACAATTGCTGTTGTTCTGCTCCTATTAATACCACAGGCAGGCAGCTACAGTATTTACAGTTAGTGTACTGTGTCCTCTGCACAGTGTGCACCTAAAGCTACCTAAATAAAATTGGTGGTGTTCTTCTGATCCTATATTAAAGCGGAGGTTCACACAAAAATTGAACCTCCGCTTTTCAGAACCCTCCCCCCCCTCCGGTGTCACATTTGGCACCTTTCAGACACACGGGTCCCAGAGACAGCGGGGACCAGTTAGGAAGCAAATAAACGATCAAGGGGTTAATATGGCACACAATGGAGGTAGCCGAGTACATATAACTAAAAATGGTGGGGGGAAGGGGGTGGGTTGGGGCTTCCTGAGAGGGGGACCTTGATGGTGATAGTTAATGTTTCACAACAAGTTCAGGTATTAGTCCATGTAAGGATAAAATGATGTTGAATAAATGGAAGGCAGCCAGTCTATAAAAGCTAGAAGAAGCTCTGGAACAATAAAAAAGAAAGAAGGACGGCGCCCTCTAAGTGCAGCATGTATGTTAAAAATATTTATTACAATAGATAAAAACACTCACATTTGAGTTGCTAAAAACCAGCATGTAAAGTAGTTTCATCCGCGTGCTCTCGGGGGATGTGGGTGTCACGGGCCAGTGGGGGGGTTTCTGGGATGTGAGTCCTGTGACCTGGGTCCTGGTAGCTGTTCCGGTGGTGCCGAGAGTTCTCAGAGCCTCCGGGCGGCCAGGATGTCGGTCATGGATCCTCCGTGGAGCGCCGTGCTGACCTGCGTCTTCACTTCCAGGAGCGGGGTGAGGCGGGCGGTGCTTCGCGTTCGGAGCATGCGTGCTCCTTCATCAGGCTAGGGACTCACATCCCAGGAACCCCCCCACTGGCCCGTGACACCCACATCCCCCGAGAGCACGCGGATGAAACTACTTTACATGCTGGTTTTTAGCAACTCAAATGTGAGTGTTTTTATCTATTGTAATAAATATTTTTAACATACATGCTGCACTTAGAGGGTACCAGTTAGGAAGCGCAGCGTGACTCGCGCATGCGCAGTAGGGAACCGTGAAGTGAATGGCAGAAAATGGCGGCGGCAGCACCCGGGGACCGAGGGACGATTCGGTCCCGGGTGCTGACATCGCTGGACCCTGGGACAGGTGAGTGTCCTTATTTTAAAAGTCAGCAGTTGCAGTATTTGTAGCTGCTGACTTTTAATTTTTTTTTTTTTTTTCACGGGACTCCCTCTTTACCACAGGCAGGCAGCTACAGTATTTACAGTTAGTGTATTGTGTCCTCTGCACAGTGTGCACCTAAAGCTGGCTGAATAAAATTGGTGGTGTTCTTCTGATCCTATTAATACCACAGGCAGGCAGCTACAGTATTTACTGTTAGTGTACTGCGTCCTCTGCACAGTGTGCTACTAAAGCTACCTGAAGACAATTGCTGGTGTTCTCATACTAATAATACTACAGGCAGGCAGTTGATTCTGCTAGCTTATAAAAATGGAAAAACCCAAAGAATTTCTTCAAAGAGGACAAACCGGTGAAGTACTAAATATCGTTTAATGATTATCCAAATGAACTTTATTAAACACATAAATATTAAGAGAATTTCATAAACACCAATCTTCAACACATAATCTAAAATGAGACTAAACTTCTAGATGAAAGACAGGTGGCCACCATATCTGGATCACACACTCCGTTGCACTCTCACACACATGCAGACACACACCGATCCTGTAATCGGATCTGGGGATGCAGTCCTGAGAACCTAAAATGAAAGGGGGTAAGCAATGGAAAAATGACTTCCTTATAAAGCAAGTATATAGTATCAGTAAAGCTGTTTCCCAATAGTTTCAGCAGGATACTGCTTGCATTCAGTAAAAAGTTCCCATGAAGATGTGGACAGAATGTTTGTCATGTGTGGAGATCTCCCCGAATATAGGCAGGCTGTGGATGCTGTACATAGAGGTCCGTGAATTGGCAATAAGGAGGGCACTTTGATGGAAAGTTTGAGACAACGAACAGGTACTATAGGAGATAACTTAATACAGATGGAAAACGGGAAACACTGGTAATAGTTCCTTTATAGGTAATCTGAATGAGATACAGCTCACCGTTTAGCCTCCTCTATATAGATAATCATAGCCTCCATGGTCTTGTCTCCGTTTCAATCACCTCTCGTCATGCCGGCTGCATAGGGAGCCAAACACAGGATATCCAGTGGGGATGGTTCCACCCTTAGATGGTTGTGAGGGTTAGTAGACCTGGATCCTATGGCTTCAACACTTGCAGAGATGTATCCAAAGTCACGGACCGGAGCAGCACCATATATATAGTCCAAGTCAGCAATTGATAGCATATAGCGGCTCGGGATGAGCTGGGGGGGGATCACAGTAGCTGGTGGGATTCACCATGTCTTCACCACGGACACCGTGATAGTATAATGCTTACATGTTTCGCTTGACATCAAGCTTCTTCAGAGCATGCGCAGTGGTTCAAAGTCCTTGTTTAAATAATTGGGTAAATTAGAAGTAATTAGTTCCCATTAAGGACATTCTCAGCCGACTGCAATCCAATCAAGGCATCGTTCACCCATAGTGCAAACACACAGTAACATACAGGGGCATTTAATATGCATACATATACATATATATACACCCGCATAGACATGTACACACACACATATACACATCTATGAAGGTCCCAATGTAAACATTAATTCCTAAGTACATAAACAAGTAAAAAAATAGAAGACCGGGGGGGCAGGAGGCGGAGCCTAGCGGAGCAGACATGCATTGTTAGAGCTCCACACCGCTGAGGAGAGAAGAGAAGGACAAAGCGGAGCCTGCAGGTTTAAAACGTATCCATTTGAACCTTTTTGCCCCAGGGAACAAACCTGTGAAAATTTGGGCAGGAAATATGGTACTGGGAGGAAACCGTGGCAGAAATAAAAATCACCTCACAAAGAGCTCACAGGCACTCACTGCAGCTGAAGCAGCTCCAGTCACCTCACAAGATACAGCATCAGGGCGCTCTCACAGACAGAAAATGTCACAGCAAGACTCTCCATTTGAGTCAGATACAGAACAAATCCTCTCACAAACTTCTCCACAAGCCTCCTCAGTATCCCCAGTAATATTATTACAATTTGAAAAGATGCTTCATAAGGCTTTAAAACAAACCTCAGACCAAATAACAAAAAGCCTAACCAAAGAAATAAGAGAGCTGGGAAACCGCACCGCAGCCTTAGAAATAAAAATGGATGAAATTGAAATTACAACCCAAGAAAATATAACAGAATTGGAACAATTAAAAAAAGAGAATTTAATACTTCAAACTAAGCTCGAAGATTACGAAAATAGAGCCAGACGTTCAAACTTGCGCATAAGGGGAATACCTGAAACTGTGACAGACCTGCAATCTACTATTACTGCTCTATTACAAGAACTAAAGCCAGATATCCCTATTGAACGTTTAGAACTGGACAGAGTACACAGAGCCCTCACAGCCAAAAAGAAAGATGGACCCCCACGTGATATAATCACAAAATTTCATTATTACAGAACGAAAGAACAAATACTAATTGCTGCAAGAGAAAAAAAGGAACTTAATTTTCAAGGACACAATTATCAAATTTTTGCTGACCTATCCCAACTTACTATTACTAAAAGACGATCCATGAAACCCCAACTAATGGAACTGCAACGCCACAACATTATGTATCAATGGGGCTTCCCCTTTTCAGTCAGATTTAACTACCAAGGTACAATTTACAGAAGCAGATCAGCAGATGAACTACAACAAACCCTTTTAAAATTAAATCTGACAGAACCCACAAGCAGCAACACTCCCACACGCAGAAGAATGGCATCATCTTCACCTTCAGGCAGCACCCAGAAAATTTCAGAACAAAATGGGAATCATCATTCTCACAAAAGAGGCCGTTATGCCACATCATCCATGGACCAAGAAGATTCAATGGACTGACATCCTAATTCCTGATATCTCTTCATTTATTATACTAAGAGATGGTTCTCTATAAAAAACCTATATTTATAACTGAATGTAACTACATTCTGATAGTCACACACTGTGTGGGATCATGTTACATTCCAGTTATATTTCTTATTACTTCTGATTCATATAGCCTTAGAATATACAAGTAAAATAAGGAAATTCTTGTTCAGTTATATATTATCAGGTAATAACAATAGATTTATTACTTTTTAGGACAAATATGTTCAATAATCCAGAAGTAATGGAAGCTTTTTCTTTCTTTTCTTAAAACAAATATATTATTACCTAACTAGTTCCTAGAATTACGTTTTTGTTTATTCTAATCTGAAGCAATACAACCTCAATTTTATGAGTTAACATATCTAAACAGTTACATATGAATAAAATATGTAATTGTTTACTCTAAAAGGGTTAAAATCCCAAAATAATTCAAACTATCTTCATCAATACCAAAGTTATTAACAGTACCTTTCTAACTGAATTATTTAGCCTAGGGCAAGACTAACCATATACAACCACCCTGGAATAAATAATTTCAACAAAAACTATATTCTGCACTCCAATTAATGAAACATCATTTTGATGTCTTTTGACATAGCACTTCTCTCCTGTAAGCGGAAGATCCGTGTACCCCCATTAGCCCTCCTCATTCTCCCAACCATATTATCTGGGAGTGTGACGAAGGCACTTATTCCCCTGAGAGAGATATTTATTCTCTTTCACGGGTAAATTGTGATTACTTGCAAAAAATAATTTATACAATGTATCATCTAATCTCATATGTTTTTTGTTTACTCTTTACTCCAGAATTCACTGGTTTCTTTTCTATCTATTCATCTCTTCAGTCCACACAGGTTGATCTGCGCAGTCAGCTCTGCATAACAAAAAGTAAGTCAAAACTATTTGATCTATTGCCATGGCACCACTGAATATACTTTCCCTGAATGTTCAGGGAATAAATGTCCCTCAAAAAAGGACCAAAGCCTTCCGTACTTTCCATAACAAGAAGGCTCACATAGTATGCCTCCAAGAAACACACTTCACCAAAGATTCTACTCCAAAATATATTTCTCCTTTTTATCAACAAATTTACACGGCTTCTGCCTGTACCAAGCAAAGGGGAACTCTAATTGCATTTCACCGATCCACACCATTCACCTTATCATCAGAAATTAAAGACCCAGAAGGTAGATACCTGATACTCATGGGTTATATAATGGATACAGCAATCACGGTGATTTCCTACTACGCTCCTAACAAACAACCTACACCATTCCTCTCACATATATTACAAGTGATTAATACACACAAAATAGGAACAGTGATAATGTGTGGGCATTCGAACCAGGTCCTCCTCCCATTTCTAGATAAATCACCTTTTACACCATCCAAAATAACCTCTAGATTACCTTTTTCTCAACTTCTTTCCAAATACAATCTGGTAGATTCATGGAGAGAAAGTAACCCAATGAAAAAGAAATTCACTTATTTCTCGCACCCTCATCAAACCTTCACCAGAATAGATCATATTTTTCTAACAATAGGAATGATACCAGAAATTATTGCATCAGATATAATTCCGATTCCATGGTCTGACCATAATGCAGTATACACTACTATAGCCTCAGCCATACCAAAAGCGCATGACCCAACGTGGTACTTACCGGACATAATGCTCAAACACCCACTACATCAGATGACCATTGAACAAGCTTTAAAGGAATACATATCAATTAATAATACAACAGACATCTCCCCAATAACACTGTGGGAAGCTCATAAGCCTGTCTTGCGTGGTACAATACAAAGACAAATGGCACTATTTAAACGGGAACGCAAAAATCTAGCAAAAAAACTAGAACTCAATTTTAATGCAGCCTACATATCATTTCAAGATAATCCATCTCAGAGTACAAAATCTCATCTGGAAAAATCTAGATTGGAATACGATCTATTTCTCACTGAGTCAGTTGATAAATCCCTCAAACGCTCCAAACACAATTTCTACATGAATACAAACAAACCAGGTACATATTTGGCTCGGGCATTAAATTCAACTAACAAATCTTTCAAACCAATACGTTTGAAATTATCAAAAAATGTTTACACTTGTAATCCAGTTAAAATAGTCCATAAATTTCACTCACATCTCGCAACTTTATACAAGACAAACAATGAATTTAATCCTACAGAGGCTGAATCCTTCTTCTCAAAAATAACCTTACCTGAGTTATCTCAGAATCAAAAAAGCAGTTTGGATGAGCCTATAACTATAGATGAAGTTGCTAACGCCATAAAAGACCTAAAACTTAACAAAAGACCAGGCCCAGACGGCTACTCGGCTTTATACTATAAAACATTCTCAGAAATACTCTCTCCCATTCTCACTGAAACTTTTAACAAACTTCTAGATGGACATTCTTTTCGGCAAGAAACACTAATGGCAATTGTTTGTATGATCCCAAAACCCCTTTCTGATGATACTTCCTGTGTGAATTATCGGCCTATCTCTCTGTTAAACCTCGATATTAAATTATTAGCAAAAATAATAGCAAAACGCCTCAATAGCATTATAGGAAAATTAATACATAGAGATCAAGTAGGCTTCATGCCAAATAGACAGGCAGGCGATAATATACACAGGGCAGTGTTATTGGCACATATTGCTAAAAAACGGAAAATCCCTTTATGTTTTCTATCTCTCGATATTAAGAGGGCATTTGACACAGTATCCTGGCAATATATGCAATATTCATTACAAAAATGGGGTTTTGGACCCCACTTTTTAACATGGATCAAAGCATTATATAATAAACCCAAAGCCTATATAAAATATGCTGGATACAAATCTGAAGCCTTTAATATCGAAAGAGGTACCCGACAGGGTTGCCCATTATCTCCCTTATTATTTGCCCTTATACTCGAACCCATGGCCCAATACATCAGAACAAACCAAACTATAACTGGCATTGAAGTAGGAGGTATTACACACAAATTATGTATATTTGCAGACGATATATTACTTTTTCTATCATCACCACAGGTCTCTGGTCCTAACTTAATACCAGCTCTTGATGGATTTGCAGCCCTATCCGGCCTTATGATTAATCCTAAGAAATGCCTAGTGCTTAATATTTCACTCACAAACATGGAATTGATCCCGGCTAGGGCTGCACTCCCATTCACATGGGCAGAAAAATCAATCCCATATCTTGGAATTCATTTAACAGCATCTCATTCTGACTTATTCTCAACCAATTATCCTCCTGTATTAAGACAGATCACAAATCTAATAAAACAATGGTCGCAACTTCCTTTATCCTCGATAGGGAAGATTAATGCAATCAAAATGACTATTCTACCCAAATTGCTTTATCTATTCAGAGTCCTCCCTATTCCAATTCCTTCCTATTTTTTGAGAATAGTACAAAAAAGAGCAACTTCGTTTATATGGGGCTCTTCTAAACCACGTATACCTATACACACACTACATCTTCCCAAAAATAAAGGAGGCCTGGGATACCCTAATTTTACTAACTACTACAGAGCAGCACATTTGGCCAGTCTGTCCAAATACCATGCAAAACAGGAAATCCCATTATGGGTATTTATAGAGGCTTCAGAAAATGACCCTCTATTAATATCAAATTTATTATGGCTTGATCCTAAAGACCGCTTTAAAATTCATAATCCCATAACTAAACACTTCTTATCTCTCTGGGATAAACTAAAAACCAAATATCAGTTACAATCTCCACACAATCCTCTCCTTTCTTTTATCAGAAATCCGGCCTTTTATCCGGCATGGATCTACCCAAATTCTTTTAAAGCTTGGACAACATCAGGCATTCAGACACTAAATGACTTCATAGCATCTAAATCATTCCTTTCATTCTCATCACGTAAAGAAAAATATGATCTACCAAACTCTGAGATATATAGATATCTCCAAATCAAAAATTTCTATACACCATTCCTAAAGGGGGATACACCATTGTCCCAATTATCCATTTTTGAGTCAATCTGTACAAAAGATCCATTTGCTAAAGGTACAATTTCATCACTTTATAATCAATTATATGGAGTAGCAAATCTTAATAGACCCTCTTACGTTCAGAGGTGGGAGGAGGACCTGGGACGAACTTTAGAAGACACGGACTGGTCTAACATATGGCTCACATCTAAGTCATCTTCACCCAACATCTTAGCACTGGAGACAAATTATAAAGTCCTAACTCGCTGGTACCTTGTACCCGCTAGAGTGGCAAAATATTCACCTAATACCTCAGCTCTTTGTTTTCGAGGATGCCCAGAAATAGGCACATATTTACACATATGGTGGACGTGCCCAGTAATCCAAACCTTCTGGAAGGAAGTCTTCGTGTTTGCATCTAAAATATTTAAAAAAATAATACAACCAGATCCATATTTAACTTTACTTAATCTAAAACCGGAATGTTTAACACTCTCTTAATTCAAACTTATGATCCAACTAATAACGGCTGCAAAACAAACAGTGGCCAAGGCATGGAAATCTCCTACATTGGTACTAGCAGAAACAATTCACAGAATGAATAATACAATGTCCCATGCTAAGATGGTAGCCATCGATCAAAATCAAATTCCAAAATTTGAAAAACTTTGGCATCCTTGGATAAAACAGTTCCTGTCAAACTTCAATGACTCTGTCCTGTTGCCATGGTAACAGATGAAATGACTTACAGAGACACCCATTCTAAGGCTTCAAAGATAACTAAAAAGAATAATAAACTGACGAGCGGGACAACCTTGTGGACCATACCTCTACCTTTCAACCCTTTTTCTTCTCTTTCCTTTTCTCCACCTTACGATTAAAGCTCATTATCAGAATTTATTTGACCTATATACACTCTACTTGTAAACAATATGTATAGTAGGTATAAATCATTTAAATACCTACAAAAGTAACTAAGGAAATGATATATATCTTTAATTTAGGTTTACGTGAACCCAATGTTTAATATTTGAAATTTCATGATATTTACCTATATAAACCCTACTGTAAAACAATGAGCTTACTTTATAGATCCTTGTAAACTTACTTTATGTATCTTTATAACATTGTATACTCAATAAACTTCTTTTGACAAGGGAAAAAATAGAAGACCAAAAACCTGAAAAACTAAACAGCTAAATAAAACAGCCATTTAGGGGGAGATACCTAGGTATAAAAAGAGGGAAATTTATGACAGTAGACCTTCAATTACCGCGATCCTCGAGGGACATAAATCCTGAAATGATTATGGACATCTCTTATATATATGGTCCTCCCTATCTAAAAGGGCATGGTCCTCATGTCCATTAGGGGATCTAAGGGAAGGAGAAGAGAATAAAAGGAAGGGAGGGGGAGTTATATAGGACATATGCAGAACATTATAACCTGGTTTTTGCTCTAGAAAAACGGATAAATTGCATTCATTATTCAAGCCGCAAGGTTGCATGCTGTTCAAGGTAAAGATCCACATTTTTTCTTTTTGAAGTAATATTTTGTCAAAATCTCCTCTTCGAGGTGGAAGGTTGAGTCTATATATGCTAGCTGCAGTATCAGTATATATATATATATATATATATATATATATATATATATATATATATATACATCCCAGCTTTGTGCAGCTACATCTCACTGCAGGCCATTAGTATGTCTGGTATGCCAACAAGGAGAGGCAGACAGTCACAAGCCAATAAAAGAGGGCACGCAGGCTCTGTGTCTAGAGGCAACAGTGCTGGTCGTGGAGACAGTGCATCCTCATCAGCACGTGGCCGTGGGACACGCTTATCCTTTTTTTTGGCAGCTGGCCATGTTGAACCGCAACATGCGGAAGACTTGGTAGCGTGCATGACCAAGCCGTCCTCATCCTCCTCATTCTCTGTCACCCAGGCTCAGGGTACTTTGTCTGGCAAACCAGCTGCCAACGCGGCCTCTTCCCTCGGCTCAATGGCATCAGTCACTCCTTCCCTAGCCCCACCACGTCCTCCTGAGGAGTCCCCTGAACTGTTTGACCACAGTGTTGGGTACATGCTCCAGGAGGATGCCCAGCGTTTTGAAGCCTCCGATGATGGTACCCAGCTAGAGGAAGGCAGTAACGTGAGCCCAGAGAGAGGGGGTGCCCCCAGCTGCAGCATACTGCCAACTTTGCTCCAGTGATGAGGAGGGAGGGGATGATGAGGTCACTGACTCCACGTGGGTGCCTGATAGGAGAGAGGAGGAGGAGGCATATCACCAACGAGGCAGGATGCCATCCAGGGGCCAGCTTAAGGGCAGCACACCGACTGCATCACACTGCAGAGGTCCACATGTGCAGGGCGCTGCTGTCTCTGCGCGTTATTCCAAAAAGTTCTTTGGTGTGGGCCTTTTTTGAGACGAGTGCATCAGATCCCACCGCTGCTATTTGCAACATATGTCTCGAGCGTATCTCGTGTGGCCAAAACATCTCCCGCTTGGGCACCACATGCTTGACTAGACATATGTTGACCTGCCATGCAGTTCGTTGGCAAGCGTACCTAAAAGACCCACCAACGGTGCTCCGTAGGCGTTCAAGAGGCTACACAAGCACGCAGGCCAAAAGATGCCATGCGGTGCTTCAGCTGGTGTGCTTGGGGGACAGGAGCCACACTGGGGCAGAGATTCTGTTAGCTCTGCAGGGGCTTGTTCAGAGGTGGTTGACACCACGCCAGCTTAAGGCAGGTATGGTGGTTTGCGACAATGGCACCAACCTCCTCTCTGCCCTCCAACAGGGACAACTGACCCATGTACCCTGTTTGGCTCACGTCCTTAACTTGGTGGTGCAGGGGTTCTTGGGCAGATACCCGGGCTTACAGGATGTCCTGAGGCAGGCCAGGAAAGTCTGTGTGCATTTCCGCAGGTCATATAATGCCCAAGAACCGCCTAATCTGTGACATGCCCACCAGGTGGAACTCAACGTTGGCCATGCTGCAGCGGCTGCACACGCAGCAGAGGGCCATCAATGAGTACCTGTGCGACTATGGCACCAGGACAGGGTCAGGGGAGCTTGTTTTTTTTTTCCCCACGCCAGTGGGCCATGATCAGGGATGCATGCACTGTCCTGTCACCATTTGAGGAGGCCACGAGGATGGTGAGCAGTGACAGTGCATGCATCAGTGACACTGTCCCCCTTGTCTACCTGTTGGAGCACACGCTGCGTGGAATAATGGACAGGGCACTTGAGGCAGAACAGAGGCAGGAAGAGGAGGACTTGCTTATCTCTCAAGGCCCCCTTTATCCAGACAGTGTTCCTGTGTGCCCGCCGATCACACAGGAAGAAGAGGAGGAGGAAGAGGAGGGTTGTGTCAGTATGGAGGTGGAGCCTGGCACTCAGCATCAGCAGTAGTCTTTAAGGGATCATTTACAGTCCCAAGAAACCCATGGACTTGTACGTGGCTGGGAGGAGGTGGCTGCGGATCATGTCATCCTTAGTGACCCAGAGGACTCAGGACCGAAAGCCTCAGCAAACCTACACTGCATGGCCTCCCTGATCCTGCAAAGCCTGCGGAAGGATCCTCGTATTCGTGGTATCAAGGAGAGGGATCAATACTGTCTGGCAACCCTCCTTGATCCACGTTACAAGGGTAAGGTTGCAGACCTTATCTTGCCGTCTCAGAGGGAGCAGAGGATGAAACATCTTCGGGAGGCCTTGCAGAAAGGTCTGTGCAACGAGTTCCCAGAGACTGGGAGGTTACAAACTCCTGTTCCTGGACAACGTGTTGCAGAGGCTTCGGTCAGTCAAAGAAGGAGCTGTGGAGAAGGTGGTCGTCTGACCGATGCGTTCAGACAATTTTTTATTCCGCAGCCCCAAGGTATGATCGGTTTCAGCAACCATCACCAGCATCTGTTTTACATGGTACAGGAATACCTAGGGGGAAGATCTGACTTGGACACCTTTCCCACCGAAAAATCCTCTGGGTTACTGGGTCTTGAGGATGGATCACTGGCCAGAGCTTTCACAGTATGCAATTGAGCTACTTGCCTGTCCTGCATCCAGCGTTCTTTCAGAACGCACATTCAGTGCTGCTGGAGGCTTTGTAACCGATCACAGGGTGCGCCTGTCCACCGACTCGGTCGATCGACTGACCTTCATAAAAATGAATCAGTCTTGGATCACCACCAGCTACCAAGCACCTGATGCTGATGTAATCGAATAATTTTTTTTGAAATGTGAGATCCCTTCAAGACTGCCTATGCTGATGCTGAGTGACTATCCTGTTATGCTGAGTGACTATCCTCTTCCTCCTCAATGATCATGCTGATAGCTTTTAAGAATTTTTTTTTTTTTTTTCAGTCAAAAATCTCATTTTATTGATAAAAAAATCATCATGGTACAAACAGAAAGAAGCAAGTGGTATGTCATACATGTCATATATGGATGGTAAAATCACGAGAATACAAGCAATAGTATCCCTCAACTCGCAGATCATGTAATTTAGCAGTTTAAACCTTCCATAGACTATATTTTAATTGAGTCAAATAGAAAACAAAGAAATAAGGGAAGATTTCCCAGTTTCTAACATCATACACCTGGATGGGGTATAACTAGGTAGGGGGGGAAAGGGGGGGTGGGGTAGAGGAAAGGGGGAGGGGAGGTAGGGGGAAGGGGAAAAGCGGGGAGGGGGGGGGGGAGGCCAGAGCATCTCAGACAGCAGTCATGTACACTATCCATCATGTATTTTAGACTAAACCCTTAAGCTGTCCAGGGTGACCAAATACCCTCAAATTTTTTGGGACATTTTCTGTTCAAATATGTCATTTTGTACAGTGGGAGAGCCTTATTAATAGTTTCTTCCCAAAGCGTCATGGTGGGGGGGGGTTGCAGATGTCCACTTAAGCAGAATTGTTTTTTTGGCATAATAAAGCAAAAATGCAATTAGGAGTTTAGTATATCGTGGTGTTTGATCGTCTTCCTGTACCCCAAGTAATGCCAACTCCGGCGATGGCCTCAGTGCTAACCCAAGACGCTCATTAATGGCTTGAAAAACTGCGGCCCAGAACTTGGTCACTTCAGGACAAGTCCAAAACATATGAAAATATGTCCCCACATCCCTCCTACACCTACCACACAAGGGATCTCTCAAGGGGTACAGTGTGTGCAGTCGCTGCGGGGTGTAATACACCCTATGAAGAAACTTGGCCTGTATTACTTTATCCCGGGATGAGATAACCAACCCAAAGCCCTCCTCAAAATATTCGTTCCATTCCTCTCTTTCCAAGGTGGGGATGTCAGCCCTCTAAGTCTCCCACAACCTCTCCAGTCTGGGAGAGTCCAAGCTGAGCAGTGACAGGTACAGGGAGGAGAGAGGCTTGGAAAGCGACTCCTGAGCCAAAAGCTTCTCTATGGGATCCATGGATAGGACAATAGGTTCCGGAAACTGCGCTCGCGCTGCATGGCTCAATTGCTGATAGCGGAAATACATCCACCTGGGTAGCTTAAACTTGTCTGAGAGGTCTTTAAATGTCAATAATTTCCCAGCAGGCATAATGTCTCGAATAGCCTTCACCCCATACTTAGCCCAGAGTTGTGGGTCTGGGATTGTACGGAAGTGTGGGAAACTAGTATTACCCCACAGAGGTTGAAAGGGTGACCAGCGGTTTGGTTTGAGAAACCTCCTTCTAGCTATCACCCACACTCTAAGTGTCGTCCTAGTTGGAAGCGGCAGACTAACATAAGCCCCAGGTCCTCTATACACTAGATTCCCAAGGTCTCCCAGGGAGCCCAGAAACGCCGCCTCCAGGCAGACCACCGCGTTGGCTCTAGAGCGGAGAAACCACCATCTGACTGATACCAAAATGGCCGCCCAGTAATAAACCCGAAAGTTGGGCAACGCCAGTCCCCCACACCGCACCGGAAGACATAAGGTGAATCGCGCCAGCCTAGGGGTGGACCCTCCCCAAATAAAGGACCCAATACAACCATCCAGTTCTCTAAAGAATGTGTTTGGGATCAACGCTGGAGAATTTCTAAATAAGTAATTGAATTTGGGAAGAAAAACCATCTTTAACAAATTAATGCGTCCTAACAAATTGAGCGGGAGGTTTCCCCAGGAGGCACACTTAGCTCTAAGTTGCGTCAGAACAGGGCGAAGATTTAGTTCGTAGAACTCCGAGGGGTCCCGACTTATTTGAATGCCCAGATATTTAAAACTCGACACCCACTGCAACTGAGTGGGGGCCGCCGTGGCCCGCGCCAAGGGGTCGAGAGGAAACAACACAGACTTGGTCCAATTTATTCGCACTCCCGAGAATCGACCAAACCCGTCGAAGAGCTCCAGAGCAGCCCGCAAGGAGGAGTCCACGTCATGCAAGTATAGCAAAGCGTCATCGGCGTATAATGACACCTTCTCCTCCAAGGAGCCGATCCGCAGCCCTTCCACCCCCGGGGACGCCCTGAGCAATATGGCCAGGGGTTCCAGCGCCAGGGCAAACAGGGAAGGGGAAAAAGGGCATCCCTGACGCGTGCCACGTTGTAATCGAAACCCCTCGGAAACCCCACTGTTAGCCCTAACACAAGCAGAAGGCCTGTCATAGAGTAACCGTAGCCAGCGCAAAAAATGAGGGCCAAACCCAAATCTACCCAGGACCTCCCAGAGGTAGCCCCACTCGACCGAGTCAAATGCCTTCTCGGCGTCGAGTGAGGCAATCACTCTGGATCCAGCATTATCATGGGGGATGGTCAGGTTGAGCTGTAGTCTCCTCAAATTTATGTCAGTACCCTTACCGGGCATGAATCCCGTCTGGTCCACATGTACCAGGTCATCCAGGACCCGCACCAGGCAATTTGCCAGTATTTTGGCCAACAGCTTTGCTTCGACATTGATTAAGGAAATCGGTCGATACAACGCACAGTCTTCGGGATCCTTACCCGGCTTGGGCACCAGCACAATTACCGCTTCGGACATAGACTCCGGTAATGACCCGAGTTCAGCAAACTGTGCAAACAACCCCGTGAGCCTAGGAGCCAGAAACTCTTGATAAGTGGTATAAAATTCGATCGGAATGCCATCTGCACCAGGAGTCATAGCGATCTGGACTTCTTCCAATGTAATGTTCTTTTCTAAATTCTCACTGGCCTCCTGGGACAGGGACGGAAATTCCACCCTATCCAAGTAGGCCCCAAGTTCCGCTGAGTCATAATCCACCCTAGTAGAGTAAAGAGAACCATAATATCTCATGAACCTAGCAAGAATTTCATCCGTGTTCGTGAGAGGAGCAGCTCTCTCATCTCTGACACATCCAATATGGGTACTAGGGTTCTGGCCCTGGGACAACCATGACAGTAATTTACCATTCTTGTCTCCGTATTCGAAGATCCGCTGGGCAGTGCTAAGCATTGATTTCTTTGTCATGTCTATTCTAAAGAGCTCAACCGACCGTAGAGCAAACTGCCATTCTCCATAATGAAGAGGGGTAGGGGTGGCAACATAGCAAGCCTCTTTATCTCGAAGCTCATCCTCCAATACCCTCAGCGACCGCACAGACTGCTTCTGACTATGGGCAATGCGGGAAATATATTCACCCCTCAGCCATCCCTTAAATGCATCCCAGCCCATCAAGGCCCCCACTGAATTAACATTTTCAAGCCAGTAATGGCACAATGCTTCTGATATTTCTTCCTGTACCTTAGGGTCTGGAATCCAGTGTCCCGACAGCCTCCACAGTCTCCGCCCAGCAGCGGACCCCAATCTCACCGTCAATAGAATAGGGGCATGATCGGAAATTCCTCTAGGTAAGATTTGCACCCTCGAAACCCTCTGCAGCACCGCCCGCGTAACAAACCCCAGGTCAATGCGGGAGAGGGTCCGAAAGGTAGACGAATGGCATGTAAACATTCTAACAGAAGGGTTATAATGCCACCATGCGTCAATAAGTTCAAATGTATCGGCCCACTGCATAAGATCGGGAGTCCTACGATTCGACCGGTGGAGCCTGTCAGCATCCGGAGACGGAACCAAATTATAGTCCCCCAGCAACATAACAAATGGAGTATCATATTTTATGACTATACGCATAATGTCATATAGGAGGGACATATCTGCAGGGGGCGGGAGATAGAGTCCCACAATCACATATGATGTATTATCAATTACCACATGCATAATGACATATCTTCCGCCCGGGTCTTAACATCCTGAAGTTGACATGAAAGGGAACGGTGTATCAAAATACTTACTCCCTGAGAATAATTGGAGTATGTAGCGTGATAATGTGAGCCCACCCAGGCCCTTTTGAGGCCAAGGACTCGGGATCCCACCAGGTGGGTTTCCTGTAATATACAGATGTGTGGGGCATACTTTTTAAGATAATTGAAAACCAGAGAACGCTTAACAGCCGAATTCAGACCTCGGACATTCCAGGAAAGAATTGAAAAACTAGCCATATTGCGTGTATAGAGGAGCAATGAAGGAGCATGGACTACCATCCTGCCCCAAATTCGGGGGGAGGGTAAACCACCCAGGCGGAAGACATGACACCATTGTCCACAGCCACATGAGCTGCATATCTATCTTGTCAGATAACTCTGTACCACAACCAAAGATAGGGGTTAATACTACAAAGGGAGCGTGTGAAAAATGCACCGTGAAAAACAAAAAAACTAAACCAAAACCAACACCAACAAGGGTCAGCAACGGCTGCCCACACCACACCCCATCCCACAGACCCCTGAAACTGGGATCATGCATATTTCCCCAAACCCCCAAGTCTGCTAGAGTATCTCACTCAAGGAGGCGTGTCCCGGTCAAGCTACCAGAAAGTCAGCCACCCCCCTACCTCAAATACACAGAGGGGGGACCGCAATCCAAGTCAGCCAGGGGCCACCCTACCTCCCAATAGGAGATGCTAGAGAACCATATGTGTCCAAACGTATATAGGTATATATAGTTCACCTGGGATAACCAGGGGCACAAAACTTGAGATGTTTAGATCAATTACGTCCTGGAATTATTAAGGATGTCAATCCTATGATGGTCTGCCTTCAAACTGACAGTAGGGCTGTTACCAACTTCCGCAACAAATGCAGGGACTCCATAGCCATCTGATCTGTATATGCTGGTGTCTTGAAGTGTCTGCTTTTTAATAAAGGCCGCCCCCTCAAACCAGGAGGGCATTGGGAGCATAATAACTTCAGGAACAAAACCAGTATGAGTTTCACTCCCCAGCTCAAAACAACTAAGTGTAATGATGTTTCAGGTACTTGAATGTAGTGATGCGCTCACTTCAGGGAAGGCAGTGACTCCAACCACGAGGAAGCTTCTCTGGGATTGGTGAAAAAACGCACCGTCTCACCATCTACCACTCTCAACTTCGCTGGGAAAAGGATGCTGTACTTAATCCCCTTCGCCCTCATGGCAGCTTTAACTGCATCAAAAGATCTGCGTTGCTTCTGGGTTTCAATGGTGTAATCGGGGAACAATAGCAACCTATTATTCTGATATGTGATTTCTTTTGACGCTCTTGCAGCCAGTGTTGCCAACCGCCAGTATTTTTACTGGCAGCCAGTAAAAAATGGGCACTTTTCTCCTGCCAGTAAATGCCAGTGAAAGAAAAAGGTTGCCAGTAAAAAAATATGGCTGTGATGCTTGGCTGAGACTATCCGAGTGCCTGCTACAGTGTGTTCGGACTGTGCCGACATTGTCTCACGTGAAGTCATGGTGCAAGGGAACAGAGCAGCCGGAGCCTCATGTGCAGGTCTGTGGAACTGGAGGAAGACAAGCCGGTAGTGGACTGAAGGGACCACCTGGCATGGAGAGAGAGGGTCACTGTGACTCAGGGGGGGACATGTCATGTTGGTGAGGTGCCATCATCATCTGTGCTGCTGCACATTGCTGTCAGTGTCACTGTGAGTCAATTTTATGTGTGTGCCACCCATTTTAATTTCTTGCCCTCTCAATTCCTGTCCCTGAGCTACTTATTTATTATATTGAAAATAAAATAAGAAATATGTTTTTGCCTTAATATCTACCTTAGATCACTTTTTTAATTGCATATTGTACTTGTGTGTAGCCTAAAAACTGAAATTTGCACTTAAAACTGTCATTTTGTAACTTTTGAATATGCCAGTAAAAACTTGGCTGTGCAAGTAAATTTTGGGTGTCGTGTCAGTAAATTTCAGTCTGGTAGGTTGGCAACACTGCTTGCAGCTCTCAACAGTTCATCCCTGTCTCTGAAATTTAACAGGCGCAGGATCAGTGTGCGGGGTGGGGAACCAGCCGGTCCCCGCTGCGGCGGGACTCTGTGCGCCCTCTCCACAGTAAAATAAGGGGAAAGCTGGGCGCCAGGAAACAGGGATCTCAGGAGGTCTTCCACAAAGACAGTTGAATTCTGCCCCTCCATTCCTTCTGCAAGTCCCACTATCCGCAAATTGTTGCGCCTACTTCTGTTCTCGCCGTCTTCGGCGCGATATTCAAGGACCTTTACTTTATTTTGTAAGGTCCGGATCGCCACTGAGTGCTCCTCTGTAATATCCTCCACTTGCCCTACTCTCTGCTCAGCCACCCCCAGCCGGCCACGGAACTTCTCCAAGTCCTGCCTAATCAGCCCAATATCAGTCTGCACTGCCTCCATTTTTCCTGACAGGGTGGCTTGACAAGCTGATATAGCTGCCATAACCTCTGGTATACCAGGGAGAGAGAGAGAGGGAGTCTCTTCAGCCGCCGTCTGAGTGGTCATATTGGAATGGCTGCGCGGGCTTTTCACTCCGGACACTGCGGGCTCAGCAGGCTCAGTTGTATTAGGGGGAAATCTGAGCTTCTTACCGCTCTTCTGTCTGGCGGATGATCGGGACGGCATAAGGGGGTCCAGGCACTCAAGTCAGAGGCAGACAAACCAGGCAGGATAGGGTCACAGGATCAGTCTCTAGCAGAGCTCCGGGAAGCACGTCTGCTCAAGCCGACATCTTGGACACGCCCCTTGTAAGAATATTTTTGGTTCTGGGCACCGCCACCAGTGGCTAAGGCCCAATTTTTCAGCCCCTGTTTAACAGGGGCGTGTAATTACAATTTTTGATGCAATATTTTGCAAGGAGGGTTCGTTGCTGCGCTCAACTAGAGTATCTGTTTGGGTTTGCAGTGTTCTGGTACCAGCACCAGTGCCTAAGGCCCAATTTTTCAGCCCCTGTTTAACAGGGGCGTGTAATTACAATTTTTGATGCAATACTTTGCAGCAGGGCTTGTTCCTGCGCTCCAACTTGAGTATCTGTGAGGGGTTACAGTGTTGTGGCACCAGTGCCTAAGGCCCAATTTTTCAGCCCCTGCTTAACAGGGGCGTGTAATTACAATTTTTGATGCAATACTTTGCAGGAGGGCTCATTCTTGCGCTCCAACTAGAGTATCTGTGAGGGGTTGCAGTGTTGTGGCACCAGTGCCTAAGGCCAAATTTTTTTCTGCCCCTGTTCAACAGGGACATGTAATTACAATTCTTGATCTAATATTTCACAGCAGGGCCCATTTCTGCGCCCACCAAGAGTAACTGTGAGGACTTACAGTGTTGTGGCACCAGCACCACCACCACCAAAGGCCCAATTTTTCTGCCCCTGTTCAACAGGTGCATGTAATTACAATTCTTGATCTAATATTTCACAGCAGGGCCTGTTCCAGCTCCCACCAAGAGTAACTGTGAGGATTTACAGTGTTGTGGCAACACCACCACCACCACCAAAGGCCCAATTTTTCTGCCCTTGTTCAACAGGTGCATGTAATTACAATTCTTGATCTAATATTTCACAGCAGGGCCTGTTTCTGCGCCCACCAAGAGTAACTGTGAGGACTTACAGTGTTGTGGCACCAGCACCACCACCACCAAAGGCCCAATTTTTCTGACCCTGTTCAACAGGCGCATGTAATTACAATTCTTGATCTAATATTTCACAGCAGAGCCCGTTCCTGCACCCACCAAGAGTAACTGTGAGGGTTTACATTGTTGTGGCAACCCCCTCACCTAAGGCCGCAATTTCTGCAGAGTATATAGGGCAGGCCCCTACTTTCAAACATCCAACTTACAAACGACTCCTACTTGCAAACAGAAGGAGACAACAGGAAGTGATATGAAATCTACCCCTAGGAATGGAAATTCTCTCCTGTAACAGTTAATATGGGAAAAACGTGTCTCCTCTCCACTGATGCTTTATCACCAATCCTTGTTTCACTAAAAAACCCAAATTTTCAAAAAACATTTGTCATTGGGACAGAAAATGAGGTGAAATCTTCTGAAGAGGTGCACAGACAGCAAAACAAATGTCAGGGGTGATAACTCTTCCCTATGTTTTCCAAAAACCTTAAAAATAGATTTTTTTGGCTGGAGCTACACTTTAAAAATGTACCAGTTCAAAATTACAAACAGATTCTACTTAACAACAAACCTACAGTCTCTGTCTTGTTTGCACCGCCTGTATGCTGCTGTTCAGAGTATATAGGGCCTGGGGGCCCCACGCCTTTCCTTTTTTTAATTTGGGTGCGGGGTTCCCCTTAATATTCATACAAGACCCAAAGGGCCTGGTAATGGACTGGGGGGTGGGGGTACCCATGCCATTTGTCTCACTGATTTTCATCCTTATTGCTGGGACCTGACATTACATTAAAGCCGCTAGCAGTTTTTAATGACTTTTATTCCTTTAAAAATGTCATTTTGTGCAGGGACTGTTCTAAGCACGGGAAGCACGCGCCACCTTTACAGGCATACTATAGACACCCCCCAGGTACGATATTTAACCAGTTACCAACCGGCCCATAGCCAAATGAAGGCTGCAGGGTGGTTGGATAACTCTGGGAGCACGTACTATGATGTGATCCCAGAAAACCGCTCCCGTGCGCCCCCTGGGGTATGCACACGGGAACATCCGTGACCAGAGGAGCATCACGGATCATGCCGGGTCCTTTACGCCGGGTCCTTTACCACACGGCCGGGTCCTTTACCACACGGCCGTTTACCAAGTGATCGCTCCGTCAAATGACAGAGCGATCACATGTAAACAAACCAGCGTCATGTCATGACGCCGGTTCCTCCCTCCCCTCTCTGTACCTATCGGTACAGAGAGGGAGGGATCGGATGGCAGCAGCGCTGTGGGCCGGATATGTAGTGCCCACAGCGCTGCTCAGTGACATGTGCAGTCACAGCTATGGATCCATCCATCCATACTCAGCCATCCCTCCATGCTCAGCATTACCCTGCACTACTCTGAAATTCCCTGTGCAATACTCTGCAATTCCATGCAATACTCTGCAATACCCCACAATACTCTGCAATACACTGCAATACTCTGTAATACCCCACAATACCCTGCAATACTCTGCAATACCCTGCAATACCCCGCAGTACTCTGCAATACCCTGCAATACCCCGCAGTACTCTGCAATACCCTGCAATACCCAGCAATACTCTGCAATACCCTGCAATATTCTGCGATACTCTGCAATACCCCGCAATACCCCACAATACCCTGCAATAGTCTGCAATACTCTGCAATACCCCGCAATACCCTGAAATAATGTGCCATACCCTGTCATACTCTGCAATACCCAGCCATACTCTGCCATACCCAGCCATACTCTGCAAAACCTAGCCATACTCTGCCATACCCAGCCATACTCTGCCATACTCTGCAATACTCGGTGATACCCAGTCATACTTTGCATACCCAGCCATGCTCAGCCATACTCTGCTATGCTCAGCCGTACTCGGCCTCTGTATGTGGCCAGGCTGTGGAAGTCTCACACATGTGGTATCGCCGTACTCAGGAGGAGTAGGAGAATCTATTTTGGGGTGTCATTTTTGGTATGTACATGCTACGTGTTAGAAATATTGTATAAATGGACAAACTTGTGTTAAAAAAAAATGCGTTTTAACCACTTCCCGCCCGCCGGCTGTAATACGACGTCCTTGACTTTGTGCGGGGATATCTGAATGATGCCCGCAGCTACAGGCATCATTCAGATATCAGCTTTTTCAGCCAGTGATTCCCTACACCATAAGAATGATCATATCGGCTGTTCCACTGCTTGATCGTTCTTACGGGAGGCGAGAGGGGACGTCCCCCCCCTCCCACCGCCCTCAGGTGCTTCTACCGACTCACCGCTATGATCGAAGACAGGATCATTTTTTTATTTTTTTATTTCAGGCTTCCCAGCCTAGAGGTGAGATGTGGGGTCTTATTGACCCCATATCTCACTGTAAAGAGGACCTGTCATGCCACATTCCTATTACAAGGATGTTTACATTCCTTGTAATAGGAATAAAAGTGATCAAAAAATTTATTTTTTGGACAAAAGCATCAAACTAATATAAATAAAGTAAAATGAACAATAAAAAAACAAAGAAAAAATTTTTCCCCCATGTCCCCATGTGCTCGCATGCAGAAGCGAACGCATACATAAGTCCCGCCCACATATGAAAATGATGTTCAAACCACACATGTGAGGTATCGCTGCGATTGGTAGAGTGAGAGCAATAATTTTGGCCCTAGACCTCCTCTATAACTCAAAACATGTAACCAGTAAAAAATTTTAAAGCGTCGCCTATGGGGATTTTTAAGTAGCAAAGTTTTGGCGCCATTCCACGAGCGTGTGCAAGTTTGAAGGGTGACATGTTAGGTATCTATTTACTCGGCATAATTTCATCTTTCATATTATGCAAAAACATTGGGCTAACTTTATTGTTTTGGTTTTTTTTAAAGCACAAAACTTTTTTTTCAAAAAAAAAGCGTTCGAAAAATTGCTGCGCAAATACCGTGCGAGATAAAAAGTTGCAACGACCGCCATTGTATTCTCTAGGGTCTTTGCTAAAAAAACATATATAATGTTTTGGAGTTCTATGTAATTTTCTAGCAAATAAATTATGATTTTTACATGTAGGAGAGAAATGTCAGAATTGGCTTGGGCACTCCAGAACGCCTGAAGGTGCTCCGTGCATGTTGGGCCTCTGTATGTGGCCACGCTGTGTAAAAGTCTCACACATGTGGTATCGCCGTACTCGGGAGTAATAGCAGAATGTGTTTTGGGGTGTAATTTGTGGTATGCATATGCTGTGTGTGAGAAATAACCTGCTAATATGACAATTTTGTGGAAAAAAAAGAAAAAAAAAATATTGATTTTGCAAAGAATTGTGGGAAAAAATGACAACTTCAAAAAACTCATCATGCATCTAAATACCTTGGAATGTCTTCTTTCCAAAAAGGGGTAATTTGGGGGGTATTTGTACTTTTCTGCCATGTTAGGGTCTCAAGAAATTAGATAGGCCGTCAGTACTTCAGGTGTGATCAATTTTCAGATATTGGCACCATAGCTTTTGGACTCTATAACTTTCACAAAGACCAAATAATATCCACCGATTTGGGTTATTTTTACCAAAGATATGTAGCGGTATAAATTTTGGCCAAAATATATGAAGAAAAATTACTAATTTGCAAAATTTTATAACAGAAACGAAGAAAAATGCATTTTTTTACAGAATTTTCGGTCTTTTTTCTTTTATAGCGCAAAAAATAAAGAACCCAGCGGTGATTAAATACCACCAAAAGAAAGCTCTATTTGTGTGAAAAAAAGGACAAAAATTTCATATAGGTAAAGTGTTGCATGAGTAATTGTCATTCAAAATGTGAGAGCACCGAAAGCTGAAAATTGGTCTGGTTATTAAGGGGGTTTTAAGTGCCCAGTGGTCAAGTGGTTAAAGGAATATTTCACTTTTTTTTTTTTCACTTTAAGCATCATTAAAATCACTGGTCCCCAAAAACGTCCGTTTTTAAAACTTTTCTTTGCATTGATACATGTCTCCTGGGGCAGGACCCGGGTCCCCAAACCCTTTTTTTCAGGACAACACCATGCAAATTAGCCATTAAATTTAGCACTTTTGATTTTGAACGTTCAAGTCCCATAGACTTCAATGGGGTTCTAAAGTTCGCGCAAATTTTTGGTCCGTTCGCAGGTTCTGGTGTGAACCGAACCGGGGGGTATTTGGCCTGTCCCTACTCAGCATCAGGCTGAGCATTAATAGCAGCTTTTCTTTGCTGGACTATAGCTCAGCAGGTGGTGCGCTTGTTACTTTAGTACCTCTGCTTTTGTGCTTAGGACTATGCCTTCCAAGAAGGGTACAAACACCTCAAAGAAAGGCTCCAAAAGCATCACCATCAGGCTCTGAGGAATCTAGTCATGCCTCCACAGTACCTTCCTCCCCGAAGAGACCAGAGGTGGCTAATCAGGGTGAGCCGTTGGGATTGTCAGTTGCAGCTGTTTCCAATCTTCCAGCCCCTGTTTATGTTACTGAAGTGTTTTGTCCTCAGCTTTGGTTGGGTTACTATAGAGGTTAGCTGCTTAATCGCATCCTCTTCCCAGAGTGGAAAGAAACGTGAAAGATCTCCCTTCCCCACACTGGGCCCTCAAGTAAGGGAGCAGCAGTGATCACATAAAAACACGTGATCGCATAACATGATCATTAAAATGCGTTTGGATGAATATGCGTGGTGTTTACATAATCGCATAAGATGCTTGATTGCACAAGGGTGCTTGGTCACACAAGGGTGCTTGACTGCACAAGGGTGCTTGATCGCACAAAATGCATGATCGCACAAGATGCTTAATCGCACAAGATGCTGGATTGCACAAGGTGCTTGATTGCACAAAATTCCGAGCCGGGTATCGCATGGGCCTCGCCGCCCCTTACCCGGGCGGGGCGGAGGGGGCTCAGAAGGTTTGGAAGCCTCAAGTCTGGGCATACCTCGCGAGGGTGCCCAGACGCTCACGGCCGAGGAGGCATTGATGTCTCAGGGTGCAATCACAGAGACCCAATCAGAAGAAGCAGGGTATGTGGTTTTATTCAAATCTCTTCACGGTACCAAAACTGATTGGAGATGTCAGACCCATTTTAGCTCTCAAAGATCTGAACGCTTCCTAAACATCCGCACTTGTCGCATGGAGTCAGTCCGGTCAGTCGTATCCACCCTACGGGGAGGAGAAGTTTTAGCATCAATAGACATCAAAGATGCATATCTACGTATGCCAATTTTCCCAGCTCATCAGAAATGTCTGCTTTTTGTGGTGGAACAGCGCCACTTTCAGTTTGTGGCCTTGCCCTTCTGGTTAGCCACCGCTCCCCGGTATTTACAAAAGTTCTGGCCCCAGTACTAGCAAGACTAAGAGGACAGGGTATAGCGGTAATGGCATACAGTGGGGCAAAAAAGTATTTAGTCAGCCACCAATTGTGCAAGTTCTCCCACTTAAAAAGATGAGAGAGGCCTGTAATTGTCATCATAGGTATACCTCAACTATGAGAGACAAAATGTGGAAACAAATCCAGACAATCACATTGTCTGATTTTTTAAAGAATTTATTTGCAAATTATGGTGGAAAATAAGTATTTGGTCACCTACAAACAAGCAAGATTTCTGGCTCTCACAGACCTGTATCTTCTTCTTTAAGTGGCTCCTCTGTCCTCCACTCATTACCTGTATTAATGGCACCTGTTCAAAACTTGTTATCAGTATAAAAGACACCTGTCCACAACCTCAAACAGTCACACTCCAAACTCAACTATGGTGAAGACCAAAGAGCTGTCGATGGACACCAGAAACAAAATTGTAGACCTGCACCAGGCTGGGAAGACTGAATCTACAATAGGCAAGCAGCTTGGTGTGAAGAAATCAACTGTGGGAGCAATAATTAGAAAATGGAAGACATACAAGACCACTGATAATCTCCCTCGATCTGGGGCTCCACGCAAGATCTCACCCCGTGGGGTCAAAATGATCACAAGAACGGTGAGCAAAAATCCCAGAACCACACGGGGGGCCTAGTGAATGACCTGCAGAAATCTGGGACCAACGTAACAAAGGCTACCTGTCAGAGAGGTTAACTGGTTGGGAGCCGGTGCACGCCGGGGCGCGTTGGCGCTCGTGCCTCTGTGCGTGCTGGGGCGCGTGTCCTTGGGGATGCTGGCGTGTCTGGGCTGACCAGCCGTGGCACGCGGGGTGGCGTTCGGGCGTTCGCGCTAGCGCGCGTTCGCTTGTGAACGTTACCGTTGGCATGTCCGGTGGTGTGGGCGTGCACGCCGGCGTCAGGGGCGCGCTCGGGCGCGTGCGGGGGCGCGGCGCGCTTTGGCGAATCAGCGCGTGCACGTGCGCGGCGTTTTGGCGCCAATCAGCCTATTTAAGCCTGCCTCTACTCTGATCCGGTGCTGCCTGATCAAACAGCTCCGTGTCTTACCCCGTGATCATCTTGTCTTCCTGTATCTCAGTAGTGTTTACCCGTTGTGACCCGGCTTGCCTTTGGACCTCCCTCGATTGCTGCCTGAACCCGACCCCGGCTTGTCTGACCTTGCTTCTGCCTTCTCCTTTGTACCGCTGCTGCCAGCCCGTTGCCGACCTCTGCCTGTGTGTGACCAGCCTGATAGCTCCTGCTCAGCATCCGCTTCATCCAGCCCTGAAGCTCTACCGGTTGCCTGCCAGACCATCTTGCTCCAGGATCCTAACTTCAGGCCCTCATACCACTCCGCATTCGTGGGCCTCCTGTCTACTCTATCAGGAGCCCCGAATCGGATACGTAAGGGAGCCTACCCTCTGCCCAAGCGGACTCACCTGTCTGGTAAGTGTGGGACCTGACAGTATCAGGCAGCCATGACTGAGTCCGGGCAGGGGGCCTCCCCCATGGATGAACTGTGCAGACATCTCGCGGGTCTTACCCAAGCTGTCAAAAGCCTACAAGAGGGCTATACCAGACTGGAAGGACAGGTCCAGGCCCTTTCAGCCCCTCCTCCGGGAGCAGCATCTGCTAATCCTGTTTCAGCACCTTCTGTAGTTATGCTTCCACCAGAACCACGGGTACCTACGCCCGAGAAGTTTTCCGGAGATCGTAGCAAGTTCCGGGCGTTCCGTAACGCATGTGAACTATACTTTGCATTACAACCCCGTACATTCTCCTTGGAGGCTACCAAAGTGGGGTTCGTCATATCCTTGTTAACTGGCGAGCCTCAGACCTGGGCCCATCATCTGCTGGAGCAAAAGGCCCAATCTCTTGATTCTCTGAGTGACTTTTTCTTAGCCATGTCTCAGCTGTATGAAGACCCTCAGCTAACAGCCACGGCAGAAGCCGCTTTGCACTCCCTTCAACAAGGCCGCAGAGCGGCCGAAGATTACGCCATGGAATTCAGGCGCTGGAGCTCCGATACGGAGTGGAATGACGCAGCCTTGCGTCACCAGTATCGGCTGGGGTTATCAGACCCTCTCAAGGATGAATTAGCACGGGTGGGGGTACCTCAGACTCTTGAAGAATTGATCAACTTGTCAATCCAGATTGACCGCCGCCTCAGGGAGAGACGCTCTGAGAGATCTGCGGGCCACCCACGCCTCACCTGGATGTTGCCCAGGGCTCCTAGTGCCCCGAACCAAGCTCCACTTGTCCAGCCTACTCCAGCCCAGGAACCCCCTGAGCCTATGCAGTTGGGACTGCTCCGTCCATCTCTGACTCTAGAAGAGAAGACACGCAGACGCTCACTCAACCTGTGCCTGTACTGTGGGGAGCCTGGACACTTTGCAAAAACATGCCCTAATAAAAGACGTAAGTGCCTGCCGTCCTCCTCGTTCTGTGCACCTGTCTTACCCAGTGTCGGTAACCACCTAACGTTTTCCATTATATTACAGCTACCTGGAAGGAACATCCCAGCACCGGTCATTATTGATTCGGGGGCATGTAGTGGCTTCATTGACCGGACCTTCGTTGAAAAACATCACATCCCTACCCAAACTAAAGCCCAGGGACTGGCAGTCTTTTTAGCGGACGGCTCCACCCTCCGCTCCGGACCCGTTACCCAGGAAACGGTTCCCCTATTGGCCACCATTGGCCCAGAACATCAGGAACTTCTACGACTAGATGTCATCTCCTCACCCCTCTTCCCAATTATTCTAGGAATACCTTGGCTACAGGCTCACAATCCCAGTATCAACTGGTCCACAGGCAAGATCCAGTTCTCCTCTGAATACTGCAAACAACATTGCTTACGGGGGACTCCTTTAACTTCCTCCCAATGCCTGTGCATGGACTCAGAAACCAAGTCCAACCAAGATCTTCCCGAACCTTACCGGGATTTCCTGGACGTGTTTAGCAAAAAGGGGGCAGAAACTCTTCCAGCACACAGACCCTATGATTGTCCAATAGAACTTTTACCGGGTACTGAAGTCCCTTTTGGGAGGATTTTTCCCCTAACTGAGCAGGAGCTGGGCACCTTGAAAACCTATATAGACGAAAACCTGAAGAGGGGTTCATCCGTCCTTCCACATCACCAGCTGGGGCAGGCATCTTCTTCGTGGAAAAGAAGGATCACTCCTTACGTCCCTGCATTGACTACAGGGAGCTTAACAAAATCACTATAAAGAACAGGTATCCACTACCCTTGGTTCCCGAATTATTTCAGAGGTTAGGTTCTGCTACCATCTTCACTAAGTTAGACCTCCGTGGAGCCTATAACTTGATCCGCATAAGAGAGGGGGACGAATGGAAGACAGCCTTTCGTACTCGATTCGGACATTACGAGTACCTCGTCATGCCTTTTGGTCTGTGCAACGCACCGGCTACATTCCAGCATTTCGTCAATGACATCTTTCATGACCTCCTGGACTTATACGTCATTGTCTACCTGGACGATATCCTGGTTTTCTCTGCCTCCCTGATGGAACACCGCCAGCATGTACGAAACGTTCTCACCCGGCTTAGACAACATGGGCTCTACGCCAAACTTGAAAAATGCGAGTTTGAGCTCCAATCTATCCAGTTCCTAGGCCTGATCATTTCCCCTGACGGCATTAAAATGGATCCACAAAAAGTATCCGCTATCCTGGACTGGCCTGCACCTATAGACAAAAAGGGAGTACAGCGTTTTATTGGCTTTGCCAATTTCTATAGGAAATTTATTAAAGGATTCTCTTCGATCATAACTCCCATTACAGAACTTATTAAACAAGGAAGCCGGTTCTGCTGGACCCCTAAGGCACAAGAGGCCTTTGAAAAACTCAAAGCGCTGTTCACGTCAGCCACCATTCTCAAGCATCCCAACCCTGCCTTGCCCTTCGTTCTAGAAGTCGATGCTTCCGAAGTTGCAGTTGGAGCTGTGCTCTCACAGAGGCAAGGCGCCAAAGCACTCCTGTACCCTGTGGGATTCTTCTCACGGAAACTCTCCCCTTCTGAGCAAAATTATGACGTGGGAGATTGGGAACTTCTAGCCATTAAAGCAGCCCTGGAGGAATGGCGTTATCTCCTGGAAGGTGCAGCACACCCCATTTTGGTCTATACAGACCACAAGAACTTAGAGTACCTAAGAACGGCCAAGAGATTAAAACCACGACAGGCCAGATGGGCACTTTTTTTTTCCCGATTTATTTTCCATATTACCTATAGACCCGGATCCAAGAATGTCAAATCCGACGCCCTTTCCCGGATGTTTCCTGATTCTGAGAAGACCCTGTCTCCAGACACCATCTTGCCCTCCGGAAATTTCCTAATCCTACAGGAAGATCTAATCTCCCAAATCCGACGAGCCTCTATGGGAATGTCTCCACCTGCCGAAGCTTGTGCCAAAGATGGGCTGTTCTGGCTCAAGAATAAAATTGTGGTCCCTGAGGAGCTAAGAGTACGGGTGTTAAACTTGTGTCATGATCACAAACTTGCCGGTCACTTCGGCACACGGAAGACAACTGACCTTGTCCAACGCACCTTTTGGTGGCCTCACCTTACTAAGGACTGTAGAGAATATGTGGAGTCTTGTAACACGTGTGCCAGAAACAAAACGAGCCGGACAAGAGCATGGGGTCTGTTGAGACCATTACCAGTCCCAGAGAGACCATGGGACATGATCTCAATGGACTTTATCGTGGAGCTCCCCCCATCAGAAGGCTTTTCGTCCATTTTTGTTGTGGTGGATAGACTGTCGAAAATGGCCCATTTTCTCCCTATGAAGGGCACCCCTTCAGCCATGGAGACTGCTTCCATCTTTATTAAGGAGATTGTCAGACTACATGGGGTTCCGAACAACATAGTTTCGGACAGAGGCGTCCAGTTTACCTCCAGATTCTGGAAGGCCCTTTGTGGCGCCCTTGAAATTGAGTTGTCCTTTTCCTCGGCCTACCACCCTCAGTCAAATGGACAAACCGAGAGGAAGAATCAAACCTTGGAGCAATACATCCGCTGCTTTTCTGCATTCTCTCAGGATGATTGGGCGTCCCTGCTTCCCATTGCGGAGTTCGCCTACAATAACTCACTACACTCAGCTACTAATCAATCTCCGTTTTATGCCAATTATGGTTTCCACCCATCCTTCTTGCCTGGACCATTTCCAGAGTACCCTGTTCCCGCGGTTTCCAAAACTTTGGACTTTTTTTCAAACAACAACAGATTGCTGCAGGAAACCATGACCAAGGCTCAGGAAGATTACAAGAAAATCTTTGATAGGAAGAGACGGGGAGAACTTGTCCTGGAACCCGGCAATTCTGTCTGGTTGTCTACCGCTAATCTCAAGCTGGCCTGTCCGTCCAGAAAACTGGGCCCCAAATACCTGGGTCCGTTCTTGATTAAAAGGAAAATCAACAATGTGGCATATGAACTTGACCTTCCTAATTCCCTAAGGATACATCCAGTTTTCCATGTGTCTCTACTGAAGCCGGTCACCCCAAATTTCTTTCCTGGTCGTAGTGTTGGTCCACCCAAACCTATTGTGGTTGATGGCGAAGAGGAGTTTGAAGTAGAGGCAATCCTAGATTGCAGAAGAAGACGCAATCAGGTTCAATATCTGGTAAAATGGAAGAGCTATGGACCCGAAGATAATTCGTGGGAGCCGGAAAATAATTTACATGCCAGAGAACTTCTGCAGTCTTTTAAAACCTCTCATTCCTCAAAGATGGCCCAGCTGGGCATCCGGAGTCTGCCCTTGAGGAGGGGGCACTGTCAGAGAGGTTACCTGGTTGGGCGCCGGTGCGCGCCGGGGCGCGTTGGCGCTCGTGCCTCTGTGCGTGCTGGGGCGCGTGTCCTTGGGGATGCTGGCGTGTCTGGGCTGACCAGCCGTGGCATGCGGGGTGGCGCCCGGGCATTCGGGCGTGCGTACGCGCTAATGCGCGTTCGCTTGTGAGCGTTACCGTTGGCATGTCCGGTGGTGTGGGCGTGCACGCCGGCGTCGGGGGCGCGCTTGGGCGCGTGCGGGGGCGCGGCGCGCTTTGGCGAATCGGCGCGTGCACGTGCGTGGCGTTTTGGCGCCAATCAGCCTATTTAAGCCTGCCTCTACTCTGATCCGGTGCTGCCTGATCAAACAGCTCCGTGTCTTACCCCGTGATCATCTTGTCTTCCTGTATCTCAGTAGTGTTTACCCGTTGTGACCCGGCTTGCCTTTGGACCTCCCTCGATTGCTGCCTGAACCCGACCCCGGCTTGTCTGACCTTGCTTCTGCCTTCTCCTTTGTACCGCTGCTGCCAGCCCGTTGCCGACCTCTGCCTGTGTGTGACCAGCCTGATAGCTCCTGCTCAGCATCCGCTTCATCCAGCCCTGAAGCTCTACCGGTTGCCTGCCAGACCATCTTGCTCCAGGATCCTAACCTCAGGCCCTCATACCACTCCGCATTCGTGGGCCTCCTGTCTACTCTATCAGGGGCCCCGAATCGGATACGTAAGGGAGCCTACCCTCTGCCCAAGCGGACTCACCTGTCTGGTAAGTGTGGGACCTGACACTACCATCAGTAACACATTACGCCGCCAGGGACTCAGATCCTACAGTGCCAGACGTGTCCCACTGCTTAAGCCAGTACATGTCCGGGCCCGTCTGAGGTTTGCTAGAGAGCATTTGGATGATCCAGAAGAGGATTTGGAGAATGTCATATGGTCAGATGAAACCAAAGTAGAGCTGTTTGGTAGAAACACAACTCGTCGTGTTTGGAGGAGAGAGAATGCCGAGTTGCAACCAAAGAACACCATACCTACTGTGAAGCATGGGGGTGGCAACATCATGCTTTGGGGCTGTTTCTCTGCAAAGGGAACAGGACGACTGATCCGTGTACATGAAAGAATGAATGGGGCCATGTATCGTGAGATTTTGAGTGCAAACCTCCTCCCATCAGCAAGGGCATTGAAGATGAAACATGGCTGGGTCTTTCAGCACGACAATGATCCCAAACACACTGCCCGGGCAACGAGAATCAGAAGTATGTCATAAGTAGAGTTCTTGCCTTCCTATAATTAGGAGTAGAAATGAAGTTAGCCATGAAGTGCTATCAAGGGTCAAATCTCGGCCGCTTGCTTCACATTCTTGGTCCGGGCCTTTATACAAGGGGTAACACGTATAAATCTGCCAGTTAGGTCACCCTTTTGCCTATGGGATTTGAGTGTGGTTTTGACGGCTTTACAAGGTCCAGAGTTGGCAGCTTTTTCTTGTAAAGAGCCATACTTAATCATTCTTAAGGATAAGGTGGCGCTGTGTCTAGTTTTCATATGAACCAAAGATGTTTCCCTAACTGTTTTTTCCTGAACTCCATTCTGCAGAAGAAAGATTATTACACTCTCTCGATGAAGTGAGAGCGGTTAAAGTCTATCTGAAAGCAACTGCTCAGATACGGAAGACTGATGCTTTGTTTGTGCTGCCAGAAGGGTCCAGGAAGGGGCAGGCAGCGTCAAAATCTACTATTTTTTTGAGTATATTCGGTAGGTTATAATTCAGGCTTATGATTTGAAAAGGAGGATTCCGCCTTTTCAAGTTAGAGCACGCGCTACCTGAGCAGTAAGTGCTTCATGGGTGGTGCATCACCAAAGCCTCCATGACTCAGTCTTGCAAGGTCGCAACTTGATCTTCAGTCCATACATTCACTAGATTCTATCAGGTGGATGTAAAAAAGGCATGAGGATGCCGCCTTTGGCGCAGCGTGCTGCATGCAGCAGTATAGGTCCTCAAGTCTGATGACACCCTGATTGTTTGTGTCTCCCTCCGCTCAAATAGCATTGCTTTGGGACGTCCCACATAGTAATTACTATGCTGCTCTGTGTCCCATTATGTACGATAAAGAAAATAGGATTTTTATAACAGCTTACCTGTAAAATCCTTTTCGTGGAGTACATCACGGGACACAGAGGTCCCTCCCCTCTTTTGGGACATATGTATATTGCTTTGCTACAAAAACTGAGGTACTCCCTGTATGGGAGGGGTTATATAGGGAGGCAACTTCCTATCTTGGGTGTGCCAGTGTCCATCACGTGAAGGTGGCCTATAACCCACATAGTAATTACTATGCTGCTCTGTGTCCCGTGATGTACTCCAAAAAAAGGATTTTACAGGTAAGCTGTTATAAAAATCCAATTTTTTTTTTTTTTTTTACTTTGTCCTAGCCTAAGGTACAATAGTATATAAGTATTTGTGTTTATGGTATTTTAATGTAAATGTAATATAATAGATTCTTGTGATAAACCTGGATTAACTCCTACTTTAGTCTAAGCACAAGTCTTACATGAAAATATTTTTTTTAACAAAGTAATGTATTATGCTCGCACAGCTTTGTAAAGCAAGTAGAATGTGTAATAACGTTTTTATGTTTTTTTACAAATATCCTGGTTTAAACTACTCCATGCTGCTGAATTCATTTGCCTAGAAATTATACCACAACTTGTAGAACATGGGATTTGAAACCCAATGGGTCGAAATCCGTTGTTTGTAGAAAAGCAAAGTGTTTATGCATCATTATCTGATGTTTCTATCAATGGAATAAAGTCTTGGATGTTCCTTCAGTAAAGAATTGTTGATCATCTTTGATAAGTTTAGTTCTGCTATTGTGAAGGAGCAGGCAGAGCATTAATCCTGGAGCAAGACAGCCCAGGGTGCTTATACTAGTCAAATATTTGTGAATGTGATTATACCTAAATGATAAGAAACTCCAGATCCTGATATGCTGACAGTGTGTTGTCAGCATTCTTCCTGACCCTGGGTTGCACATAGATGTCCCAGAGACAGATAGGATTTCAAAGCCAGTAATGGCAGCATAAAGCCATAGAATTAAACTGTCGATCATGAGCATCATCATATATTGCAGTGCCAGAATATATACATAGTGAATGCAGCGTGTAGTCCAATTTGTGGCTGTGGGATAACACTGAAAAGTTCTTAAAGGTCACCGGTCACAACAAAAGTCCTATATTCTCTTTCTTCTGTTTTTTTTCCCCCACATACTTGACCGATAAAGGAAGGATATTGGATTGTTGAAAGGCCAATTGAACCCTTTTGATTTTTTACTGTAATACAGCCAGGCTGCAATATAGCAATAAGTACAAGGATTTTTAACTTTTTTAACTGATAAATGCTGCAACAAGAGTAAAATAGATATACTGCTCTCCAACACCTTTTCCCAGAACACTGTTCAGGGAGCAAGAGTGTTGTTGATTAGAGCACTCTGGTGGGGGGGGGCTACTGTGTTTGAGAGTAGCAGTCTGACTTGTCTATGGTGTACCAGAATAGAGTATTTTAACCCTTGCATGCAGCCTGACTGTTGCAGCAATAAATCAAGAGCTTTCAGTTAGGCTTTAATCCTCTTTCAGCAGTCTATGCAACATTGCATTGCAGTGCATTTCTTCTGAATGCTAAAATACTTACTCTGATCCTATCCTCTGCTTCTGATTGGTTCTTACTAGCTATTAATCAAAAGCTGTAGTGAGAGCTAGGCAAACATTAGGATTTCTGGAGAAATTTACTGTAAAGTTATATCAAAGAGAAGAGGAAATGAATAATGATTTGCCCAGCACAGTACTTGATGGTAAATTGGCGCTTGGGTCCTAGTTCAGGTCAATGATTGGAGTTAGGGGTGATGAGGTCTTGGATCAGCTGCAGGTAGGATCTATCCACATATATACATACCTCTCACCACAGAGACTGTGGGTGCATGGCATCCTTGGGCCATAGTACCAGTGTCCACCAGCGGGTGTACTCCGGCAGTGTGGAGCAGACAGCACCCTCTGCGGTCAGGTGTAACGTGAGGTCAATTACTGCAGCCTTATAAATACCCGGCAAGGCCCCCACATGCTTGCCTTGGTATCTTTCTCCCTGTGCCCTGATCTCGCTGCTTGTATCCTGACCTTGAGCCTGTTCCTGATCTGATCTGATCCGATCCGATCCGATCCCTATCCCGAACCCATTCTGCACCTGTCCCTCCTGTGCCCTGTTCTCCTTGTATCCCTGCCCTGCAGCCTATCAATCCTCTACCTGTCCTGTTGGTTTCCCATCCTTACCCATCTGCTGACCTCCCTGTGTATGACCTCGGCCTGGCTTGTTTACGATTCCGGTATCTCCAGTTATTTGTATATATTATTTGTAGTTTGTGGGTCTGTGGTTGGTTTTGTACTGTTTATATTTCACTTATTTGTCACCTATTTAATAAACATCCTTTTTTTTCACTTACATGTGTTTCTGGTTTCCTCTGTGCAGTCCACGCAGTCTGGTCTACTAAATTCCGTGACAGTATACCAAGGCAATCCCTGACCAGACGTGGCTGCATTGAGGAACCATCCTGGTTGTTAGTTTTGCTAATATGGATTTCAATGAAATAATTTATTATTCTCTGCTGGTAGAAGAGGATGGTGAATATTGTCGCAAGATTTTAAAAGAGTGGACTAGTGACCAGCTGATGGAAACTATCCGATCAGCTCATTCCCTAGTGGATCAGGGGTATATGTCATTTGAAGATGTTTAGCCCCTGATCCAGTTATGTGCAAAATCAGCCCTGTCATGCATTCCCAAAGGAAGCGATGATTTTTCTCCCCCCTTCAATTTTGGCCAAGTTGAATCCCTGGTATGGTTATTAGAAGATGATCCAGCCTTTTTTATGGAACATTATTCCGCTTGTTCACAGCAGGTGTTGTCTGATTGCATCCATTCAGTACAATCCCTGGTTAGTCAGGCCCAGTGTGAATCAGCATTTGTTCAACCTGTGCTACAGACATGGTCAGATCTCCTGCACTTAGCTAAGCCTCAACATTCCAGCCCTGCCATTAATCACCTGCCTTCCCAAAAATCTATCTCCCCGTCACCTATGGCAACCTCAGCTACAGCCCAGTTTACTCAGCTCCCTACCAAATACTACTACCCAGTCTCCAAATGTAGCACCTATCCTGCCTTTAATCCACCTGCCTCTTCTCCTCCACCTGTAACAACCCCACAGAACCCTCCTCCAGCCACCGTTCCTTGGTCTTCCTTTTGCCCAGCTACATACTTTTCTTACGACCCTGCACCTACGTACAAAGCTGCAGTGGCTAAACCAAAAAAGAAACGAAAGTTCTTCCCGACCCACACCATCCTGCCAGTAACCCAACCTGCCTCCACACCAACCAACCTGTTCCAGCCTGCATTCATGCCAGTTGAACTTGATGACCCACCTAAACCTGCCAACCCAGTGCCTGCCTTCCAGCATGATGTGCCTGCCTTCCAGCCTGATGTGCCTGCCTTCCAGCCTGATGTGTCCGCTTTCCAGCCTGATGTCTTGATGCCTGCCTTCCAGCCCAAAGTCTCGGTGCCTGCCTTCCAGCCTGATGTGCCTGCCTTCCAGCCTGAGGTACCTACCTTCCAGTCTGATGTTCCCGCTTTCCAATCTGATGTCTTGATGCCTGCCTTCCAGCCCAAAGTCTCGGTGCCTGCCTTTCAGCCTGATGTCTCGGTGCCTGCCTTTCAGCCTGATGTGCCTGCTTTCCAGCCTGATGTTCCCGCTCTCCAGTCTGATGTGCCCGCCTTCCAGCCTGATGTCTCGATGCCTGCCTTCCAGCCTGATGTCTCGATGCCTGCCTTCCAGCCTGAAGTCTTGGTGCCTGCTTTCCAGTCTGATGTGCCTGCTTTCCAGTCTGATGTCTTGATGCCTGCCTTCCAGCCCAAAGTCTCGGTGCCTACCTTCCAGCCTGATGTGCCTGCCTTCCAGCCTGATGTGCCTACCTTCCAGTCAGATGTGTCCGCTTTCCAGTCTGATGTGTCCGCTTTCCAGTCTGATGTCTTGATGCCTGCCTTCCAGCCCGAAATTTCGGTGCCTGCCTTCCAGCCTGATGTGCCTGCCTTCCAGCCTGATGTTCCTGCTTTCCAGTCTGATGTGCCCACCTTCCAGCCTGATGTCTTGATGCTTGCCATCCAGCCGGATGTCTTGGTGCTTGCCTTCCAGCCTGAAGTCTCGGTGCTCGCTTTCCAGTCTGATGTGCCCGCCTTCCAGCCTGATGTCTCGATGCTTGCCTTCCAGCCTGATGTCTCAGTGCCTGCCTTCCAGCCGGATGTCTCGGTGCCTGCCTTCCAGCCGGATGTGCCCGCTTTCCAGCCTGATGTGCCCGCTTTCCAGTCTGATGTGCCTGCCTTCCAGCCTGATGTCTCGGTGCCTGCCTTCCAGCTTGATGTCTCCACTTCCCCGTCTGATGTGCCGCTTCTCAGTCTGATGTCTCGATGCCTGCCTTCCAGCCTGATGTCTTGATGCCTGCCTTCCAGCCCGAAGTCTTGGTGCCCGCTCTCCAGTCGGATGTGCTCGCTTTCCAGCCTGATGTCTCGGTGCCTGCCTTCCAGCCAGATGTCTCGGTGCCTGCCTTCCAGCTTGATGTCCCCACTTTCCAGTCTGATGTGCCCGCTTTACAGTCTGATGTGCCTGCTTTCCAGTCTGATGCCCTGATGTCTGCCTTCCAGCCCGAAGTCTTGGTGCCTGCCTTCCAGTCTGATGTGCCCGCTTTCCCATCTGATGTGCCCGCTTTCCAGTCTGATGTGCCCACCTTCCAGCCTGATGTCTCGGTGCCTGCCTTCCAGCTTGATGTCTCCACTTCCCCATCTGATGTGCCGCTTCTCAGTCTGATGTCTCGTTGCCTGCCTTCCAGCCTGATGTCTCATTGCCTGCCTTCCAGCCTGGTGTCTCTTTGCCTGCTTTCCAGCCGGATGTCTTGATATTGGTGTCTCAGCCTGAAGTTTCGGTGCCCGTGTGTCAGCCTGAAGTTTCGGTGCCCGTGTGTCAGCCTGGAGTTTCGGTGCCCGTGTGTCAGCCTGAAGTTTCAGTGCCCGTTACCCAGTCTGCTGAGCCGGTGCCCGTTACCCAGTCTGCTGTGCCGGTGCCCGTTACCCAGTCTGCTGTTCCGGTGCCTGTTACCCAGTCTGCTGAGCCGGTGCCCGTTACCCAGTCTGCTGAGCCGGGGCCCGTTACCCAGTCTGTTAAACCGGTGCCCTTTACTCAGTCTACTAAATCGGAGTCCATCACTTGGCCTGTTAAGCCAGTACCTGTTATTTGGCTTGCCGGACCAGTACCCAGTGTCCAGCTCGCTGGGCCGGGGCCCGTTACCCAGCTCACTGGGCTGGGGCCCGTTACCCAGCCTGCTGAGCCGGTGCCTGTGATCCAGCCTGCCCTTACAGTGCTCGCTGTTCGGCCTAATGTTCCAGAGCCTGCTGCCCAGCTCAATGAACCGGAGCTTGCTGCCCAGCTCGACGACCCGGAGCTTGCTGCCCAGCTCGACGACCCGGAGCCCGCTGTCTGCTCTGATGTGCCCGCTGTCTGCTCTGATGTGCCCGCTGTCTGCTCTGATGTGCCCGCTGTCCGGTTTGATGTATCTGCTGCCCAGTCTAAAGTGTCTGATGCCCAGCCTGAAGTACCCGATGCCCAGCCTGATGTGCCCTCATCTGTTGTTCGGTTTGAGGCCATAAACTTTGGACAATTTCAAATTTGAGGCCGCTCCTTTGAGGGGGGTACTGGTGGCGCTATCAGTCTCTTGGTTCGCAATACCAGTGTCCACCAGCGGGTGTCTTCCAACACCTAATACCTGTAATAAGAGGACTCACCTGCTGGTGGCACTGTTGCATCCTTGGGCCGTAGTACCGGTGTCCACCAGCGGGTGTACTCCCGCAGTGTGGAGCAGACAGCACCCTGTGCACTCAGGTGTAACGTGAGGTCAATTACTGCAGCCTTATAAATACCCAGCAAGGCCCTCACATGCTTGCCTTGGTATCTTTCTACCTGTGCCCTGACTTCGCTGCTTGTATCCTGACCTTGAGCCTGTTCCTAATGTGATCTGATCCGATCCCTATCCCGAACCCATTCTGGACCTGTCCCTCCTGTGCCCTGTTCTCCTTGTATCCCTGCCCTGCAGCCTATCCATCTATCCTCTCCCTGTCCTGTTGGTTTCCTATCCGTACCCATCTGTTGACCTCCCTGTGTATGACCTCGGCCTGGCTTGTTTACGATTCCGGTATCTCCAGTTATTTGTATATATTATTTGAAGTTTGTGGGTCTGTGGTTGGTTTTGCACTGTTTATATTTCACTTATTTGTCACCTATTTAATAAACACCCTTATTTTTCACTTACATGTGTTTCTGGTTTCCTCTGTGCAGTCCACACAGTCTGGTCTACTAAATTCCGTGACAATCTTGCAGAGTGCTAGCCCCGGCCTGCCTCCATGGGAAACTTGGAAAGAAGAAAGAAATGGCTGCACATCCAAAACTGATTGCCTTTTATTTTGTTTCACAAAGATAACACCAAAGACACCAAACTGTGGTCACGTAGTAACGTGGACATTGCGGCTGACTGCCTTGCCCAACGATCCCACAACATTGCCTTCCACGTGATGGTACAGAGCTAGAATGGCCTTACGGGCAAAGAAATAGCGACTGGGAACCTGCCATTGTGGTACAGCACATTGTGCAAATTCACAGAAGGGGGCATAATCCACCAGATGGAAAGGCAGGAGTTGTAAAGCCAGAAGCTTTGACAAGCTAGAATTTAGACACTGGGAATGTGGGTGGCAGTGACTATTTTTTTTTTCCACTGCAGCAGCTGGGGCAGATAAATTTGCCGGCTATACTCTACAGCGGGTGGTGTGCTGCTGGCAGACACGCTGCAAAGACCTGTGACACCCTTCGCTATACCATCATCCCTGTTAGTGGAGGCTGCTGTGAGGTCATGAGATATAGGTAGACCTGAAAGATGTACCCTTTTCTCCTCTGCTCTATCCGGCACCCAAGTCGCTTCAGTGACCTCATTGTCATCATCACCTCCATCCTCATGATCACTGAGCCTTCCTACCTTCCTCAACCTCAGAACCAAAAACAGAATCAAGTAATGTCTGTGCATCATCAATGAGCAAGTGGCTAATGCTGTGTTCAAATAACTCAGCTGATTCCTCCATGCATGATGCTGGGGCTATGGCAGGAGTAGCTGTGGACAAGGAGGCAGAATAAGCCACTCTGGCAGCTGCAGTGGACTGTGCATTCGTCTCTGCTTGAGTGATAGAGAATGAGGAGGATGAGGATGGTTTAGTAAACCAGTCCACCACCTCCTCTGCATACTGTGGCTGGATAGCATGGGCAACATCACTAAACATAGGAAATGGTGCCCTGCCTGAGGACGGACCACGCCACCTTTGCCTGTGGACACAGATGCTGCTGGCTCCCACACAGTGCCATGGAAACATCTGTCTCTCCTTGTTGGCCTCCCAGACATGATGGGGGAGGGGGCTTATTACCAAAATGTAATAGAGACAGGGAAATGTGTACTTGGATGCACTTTAACCAATGTAAAGTAGTGTTTGCTGCACTTTAACTTGAGCACCTACTACACAGACACACTACAATATACTGCAGTAAAAGTGCACAAACGCACTTTAATATACTGCAGTAAAAGTGCGCTAACGCACTTCAATATACTGCAGTAAAAGTACACTAATGCACTTCAATACATTGCAGTAAAAGAGCCCTGACACACTTCAATATACTGCAGTATAAGCACACTAACGTACTTCAGTATACTGCAGTAAAAGGGCACTAATGCACTTTAACATACTGCAGTAAAAGTGCACTAACTCAATTCAGTATACTGCAGTAAAAGTGCCCTGACACTGTAAACTGACACACGTCAATATACTGCACCAAAAAACTGAAAAAAGGACGCTTAGTATGCAGGAATAACCAGCACTGGAGCACCAAATCACTTAAGGGTTAGGTAACATGCAATAAAGAGCTTGATGAATTAAACATTGCTGAACATTGCTAAAACAGCCTGTAATTCAAAAAGTCTGTGTCTTATGGAACAAGTAGATGAAAAAAGTTGCTAGGAAGGAATCCCAATCACCACAAATCCACCGTGCGTAATAAGTGGCAGTAGCTCCCTTTTATGATCAGTGGTAAGTGCCTCCTCCACACCCCAGATGATGTGTGCGCTTTTTCAGATCGATGCAGCTGAAAAAGCAGCTTTCACGCTGTTTAATAAAGATCCTTCAGTGATAGTCTGTTCCCACTATAGATCTTGTGTGAAGTAGTGTCTTATACCATGGTACATAAAGTAAGACAATCCCAGGAATAGATCATGGTGCAGTAGGTTTTAATAAAATGATTTAAAACATACAAGTTTAAAATGTTACTCACATTCTGTGGGTGCCTGTGAGACACCAACACATACAGCTCAGCTCTGATGCAGCAGCACGCTCTCTGTGGCCACTGGGTCGGGATGTGTTCCAATGGACTACAGCTGATGTGAATGTGAACCAGATATGGCTAGAAGGCTCAGTCTCAATGCATTTTGCTATACACCATGTATAGTACCTTGTTTGATTTACCAATAAATAAACTCAATAAATTCAAACTGAACCAATTGATTTACATGTGAAGCTATATAAGATTCCAACAAAATGGCAAAGGCTGAGTTTCCTGAGGACGCGTTACATGAAAAATGCATTGAGACCAGGGCTTGTGCTACCACTAGGCAAACTAGGCAGCCGCCTAGGGCGCACTGCTGCCTAGGGCGCCAAACACTGGTGTTCCTACTCTCTTCTCTCTGCAGCGAGCAACTAAGTCTCAGCATCAGCAGGCAGCTGCAGCTCCATTTGCCCATAGTGGCAGAGGCACGTCGGCGACAGAGGACTGTGTCCCGACTCTCGAATGAGAGGAAGCAAGCAACCATTCTTTGATGAGCGCTGGTAGGCTGCATTGATGGGCACAGGTGGGCTGCATTTAATGGGCACTTCATTAAAAAGGTGGGGTATACATGGGCAGGGCAAAGGGGGTGGAGCCATGGGGAGGGGCGGCAAAATGAGGTTTCACCTTGGGTGTCAAAAATCCTTGCATCAGCCCTGATTGAGACTGAACCCTCTAGCCATATCTGGTTCACATTCACATCAGCTGCAGTTCATTGGAACACACGCCGACCCGGTGGCCACGGGGAGCGCGCTGCTGCATCAGATACCCACAGAATGTGAGCAACATTTTAAACTTGTATGTTTTACATTTTTTATTAAAACCTACTGCATCATGATCTATTCCTGGGATTGTCGTACTTTATCTACAGACACTACTTCACACAAGACCTATATTGGGACTTATCAAAGGAGCATAGTGAAGAGGAACAGACTATCAATGAAGGATCTTTATTACACAGCATGAAGTCAACTTTGTCAGCTGCATCGATCTGGTAAGCGCACACATAAACTGATCATAATTGGTACAGTAGCTACTGCCACTTATTACGCACGATGGATATAGTGGTGGTTGGGATTCAATCCTAGCAATTGTTTTCATCTACTTGTTCCATAAGATACAAACTTTTTGCATTACAGACTGTTTTACTCATCGAATAGTCAGCATCAGGGCAGCCATCAGACATTTTTGGGCCCCTTACACAGCTTTAGGCCTGGGCCCCCCCCGAGAGATGTATAAGGTAAATCCGCGCAATGGATGTGGTGCTACTGAAATATAGAGCTGCTGCCTCTACAGATACAATTCCACCACTGGGTCCCCCGAGCCTGACCACCAACATTCCCCAGGGCCTGCCCACAGGCCATCCCACCGAATCCGCACACCGGCCACCCCACCGAATCCGGACAGGCGACCACCGTCCACCACCTGTATGCACTCAGCCCCCCCCCCACACCTGTGTATATGTCAGCTTCCCCTCACACCTGTATATCTGTCAGCCTCTCTCACACCTGTATATATGTCAGCCACCCCCCCTCACACCTGTATATATGTCAGCCTCCCTCACATCTGTATATATGTCAGCCTCCCTCACATCTGTATATATGTCAGCCACCCCCCCCTCACACCTGTATATATGTCAGCTCCCCCCCTCACACCTGTATATATGTCAGCTACCCCCCCCACACCTGTATATATGTCAGCCACCCCCCCTCACACCTGTATATATGTCAGCCTCCCCTCACACCTGTATATATGTCATCCGCCCCCCTCTCACATCTGTATATATGTCAGCCGCCCCCCCTCACACCTGTATATATATGTCAGCCGCCCCCCCTCACACCTGTATATATGTCAGCTGCCCCCCCTCACACCTGTATATATGTCAGCTGCCCCCCCCCCACACACACACCTGTATATATGTCAGCCGCTCCCCCACACCTGTATATATGTCAGCTTCCCCCCCCACACCTGTATATATGTCAGCCGCCCCCCCTTCACACCTGTATATATGTCATCAGCCCCCTCTCACACCTGTATATATATGTCAGCTGCCCCCCCTCACACCTGTATATATGTCAGCTGCCCCCCTCACCCCTGTATATATGTCAGCTGCTCCCCCCACACCTGTATATATGTCAGCTCCCCCCACACCTGTATATATGTCAGCTCCCCCCCCCTCACACCTGTATATATGTCAGCTTCCCCCCCTCACACCTGTATATATGTCAGCCACCCCCACACCTGTATGTATGTCAGCTGCTCCCTCCCTCACACCTGTATATATATGTAAGCCCTCCACATACACAAATCTATAAACAAACAAAGCTCTGGCCCCTCCCTGTACACAGCCTACCTAGTTCCAGCTCATTTTCACAAAGTTGACATGTTGCTGAGACAGGGGAGCCAATCGCCATACATAACACAGTACAGGCAGCTCACACGAGGGGTGCACATGCGCATAGTAGCCAGAGGTGGCAGTAAAGAGCTCGATGTCTAAGCTCAATGACAAAGAGCAGCAGAAGATGCAGAAATTGTTCTGCAGTGCACAACACAGCTCCCCTTCACCCGTCCTGCCTTCTTCTGGCCCAGGCGGGTCCCTCGGGCACCGGGGGCCCCTAACAGTTGTATCGGCTGTACCCCCCTGGTGGCGGCCCTGGTCAGCATTATTTAATTCATCAAGCTCTTTATTGCATGTTTCTTAACCCTTGAGTGATTTGGTGCTCCAGTGCTGGTTATTCTTTAGTACATTCTAAGCGCCCTTTTTTCGGTTCATCTAAGGGTGTTGTCTACACCTTAAATGGACAGCTGGTAGGCTTCATTGCCATTTTGCTGTGTTTAATTAGTACATCTTGAGTCATTTATCGGGGCAGCACCTTCTCCTATGTTTTTGGTTCAATTTACTGCAGTAAACCTGCCCTGATACACTAAACTGACCCTAAGTAAAAGTAAAAAAGGAAGGTCGCACTAAACTTACGCTGCACTATCACTATATTCATACTACACTAATACTTTACACTCACAAAAGAATCACAATAGCACACTAACTCGCTAGTATCTACCTCCACTCCAATATCACACTGCAAATGTCTGCTCTGAGAAGGAACCTTTTATGGTGTGGAGTGGGTCTATGAGCAATGAGCCATGATTGGACACAGTTATCATTACTTTCTCCAATCATGGCTCTGCCAGTGTTCTGTGCCCTGATTGGGCAAAGCCTTCATTGCTTCAGCCAATCGGGGCTTGCAATGCACTGTGCGGCGCTCAGTGCATTGTGGGGCATTCGGTGGGCCGAAACAAACGATCGATAGCCCCGACAATTTGGGTGTTCGTCAAACGGGCAAACAGTCAATGTTCGCGCTGAACTTATGCTTGGCTCAAACTGTTCCCCCAACACTACTTTACAGTATTTTTTTTTTCATTAAAAAGAACGCAACCGTTATCTTTAAGCCCTTCATCCCCCAAGCACTAACCCAAGCCTAAAAGAAAAAAAGCAGGGGAAAAAAAGGCGAAGATACTTGCTGCAGATATTGGCCTCTGGTCACTTTGCCTAGGATCCTAGGAATGGGATCGCATGGGATCCTGGGAAAGCTGAGGATCCCAAATTTTTTAAGAATGTACTTCTGCACTTGTCTTCTTTGCTCATTTGTGAGAATAGTACTAGATTTTATAACCCTTGTTTAAACTCGATATGCTACACTATGTTACTGCACTTTGTGCCATCATTCTGTTTCTACAATCATAAGCCTCCTGTCTCCAACACTTGGCAGCAAGACATGGGACAGTAGAGAATTCAGATTATAATTATCATTAGACTGTGCCTAGTGTGTTGTTTTATGCTGCTACAACATTGCACTTGTCAGTTGAGATCACAATTGTCTTACTTTTTTTAATATAATTTTGTGTTGTTTTTTTTTAGAGAAAGTGAATCTCACGAGTGGGAACACAGACAGAAATAAAACAAATCTTAACAAACTATTTAAACCATTCTCTAAAGACTTTTTTAAAATTGATGTAAATCCTAACTAAATTACATTTATTATGCTAAAGTACTGTGTATCATAAACAGTTACATCTTTTTAACTACCATCCGCACGCAATGTAACTGCCGTACAGGGAAAGTGATGTACTGGTATGTCGCTGCTTTTTTCTGGGTTTAGGGAGGGAACAATCTCTCTAGGATAAGAAACAATAAGATTTTTAGTAAATCTGATCACCGCCATTAGTAGTATATAAAAAAAATTCCATTATATATACCATAGTTTGTAGACACTATAACTTTCACACAAACCAATTAATATACACTTATTGGGATTTTTGTAACCAACAATATGTAGCAGAATGCATTTTTGCCAAAATTTATGAAGAAATTTGATTTATCTTGGACATGTTGTATAGTAGAAAGGAGAAATGTTTTGTTTTTTTGTTTTTTCAAAATGTTCAGTTTATTTTTCAGTTAAATTGCAAAAAACAAAAAAAAAAAAAGACAAAACCCAGTGGTGAACAAATGCCACCAAAAGAAAGCTCTGTTTGTGTGAAAAAATGATAAAAATTTTGTTTGGGTACATCGTTGTATGACCGCGCAATTACTAGTTAAAGTAGCGCAGTGCTAAATAGCAAAAAATGCTCTGGTCCTAAAGGGGGTAAAAACTTCTGAAGCTGAGGTGGTTAAGTTAACATAATGTTATCTTTTCTACTTCCGGTCTACATGCGCGCACTCCAGTGATGATTGAATGGTATCTCTCAGGGTGGGTATAACCAAGTGTAATGGTGACAATCTTATGCCTGAAGCACCCACTCGTAGTATCCATCAGAAGAACACGTGACAACGCAGAAACAATATTGTGAGAATGGGACAAAGCACAGGGAAGAACCTTCATGGCAAGATCACCAGAGAATATTTTAACCTCTTGAGGACCAGCATGTGTCCCCCCCCCCGCACCTGTCCATGCCTTTTTTTTAGTTCTCAGTGCTTCGATGATTTGACTGAAATTTTCTCCATTGTGAAAAACTGTACTCAAATTAATTTTATATATATTTTTTGAGATTGTGGTAGTTAAAGCAGAGCTCCACCCAAAAGTGAAAGTTCCGTTTCTTTGCTTACTGCCTCCCTCCGGTGCCACATTTGACACCTTTTGGGGGGAGAGCGGGTACCTGTTTTTGACAGGTACCCGTCCCCACTTTCGAGAGACCTCGCCGCAGCACAAGATTTCTCAGAAGTTCAGCCTCCCTTGTCCTTTCTTTGCCGCCGGGCCAGTTAGAAAGCACAGCATGCTTCGCGCATGTGCAATAGGGAACCATATTTGAAGTCGAAAGGCTTCACTGTCAGTTACTCTTACCACAAATGGTGGTGGCAGCACCCCAGAGCCGATCGAAAAATCGGCTGGGGTACCAACATCATGGGATCCCTAAACAGGCAAGTCTTCTAATATTAAAGTCAACAGCTATAGTATTTAATTTTTTGGTGTAGGGGCGGAACTCAATTGGCAGGACAGTGCACAAACCCGGAAACCCCCCAAATTACAATTTTTTGGAACGTAGACACCCCAAAAGGTGAAATATGTTGTAGAGGGGTGAGTGGTATTTTTTCTTGTACTAAATGACACTGGTACTAATGTATACTAGTACTGGCTGCAGTCAGGAAGCTTTCTTTCCTCTCACACACTAACCAGTGTTTGAAAGTGAAAGCTGGCTGCTGGCGACAACCATTGTTTACATTGTGCGATGCTGCGATTGGTCAAAGTGATTGCGTGGTGCTGAGTCAATTTTAGAGGATCTGTGCCTTCTAGCTTTTGTGCCGCACTGTCCAATGGACAGAGGACTCCCAATATAGTACTGGTGTGCATGCTAGGGAGACTGCGTCTGTTTGTAGTGTTTGTTTGCAACAGCTCTTCCTTTTCCCCAGATGATACCTTCCATGTATTCTAGTAATCAGAAGTAGGAGTGGATGGAATATGCTTATCAAACTCCTGAGAAGCAAATGCAACTATCGCCTAGGCACAGTCACAAGGGTGGAAATGCTCTGCTTCTTCTTACCAGACATCATAATCTAAGGAACGTTTTTATATAGACTTGCTTTGCCACCTTAAACTATGCAAATGAATGCCTTTTAGAAAGGCAAACCTTAGTATAGGTCCACTTTAACTTACGTTTTGTGTTTTGCTTTGTTTTTAACTGTAGTTTTGTGAAGCAGTGCTTTAAACTGTGAAAAAAAGTTTAGGCACCACTGGTCAATAGCACGTTTGACAAATTTGCTAAATTTAAAGTTAACACTGCCCTTGCATGGATTAAACTGAAAAGAGAGCTACAGTCAAATTCTAACATCACATATCTAATATAGGCAGCCCATACCAGTACTACTGGGTTCTCAGCTTTTGTTGATCATGCCTATCCAGCAGGCAATGCCCTCTGCTTTCTCTGTCTTTCTGCATTGATTGTCCCTTCCTTCCAAAGGTACTTGATTTAAATCTTACTGAGACTTTTTATAAGTCTTTCATAGGTACCTGGCTAGCTGCCATTGCCTGAATCTGATAACCTGTGTACTGACCTTTTGCCTTTCCTGACCATGTCTTTGCCATCCTCTGCAGACATTTGCAACTGCCTGTGCCAAAAATACTGACCTTTGCGCCTCCACCAGTGCTACCTGGCCATTGAATATAGCATGTAATAAGTCCTGAGTGTAACCAAGTACCAGTAGCTCTGTTTTCCTTAAAGTGGTTTTGAAAAAGATTTTTTTTATCCTAATGCATTCTATGCATTAAGGTAAAAAACCTTCTGCAAGCAGCTCCCCCCCACCACCTTATACTTATCTGAGTCGATCTCAATCCAGCAATGTACACGGGAGCCTTCTCGGCTTTCTCTCTCCTCATTGGCTTAGACACAGCAGTGGGAGCCATTAAAGCGGATTTCCACTCAAAAGTGGAACTTCTGCTCATTTGTCTCCTCCCCCCCTCTGGTGCCTGTTCCACTTCTGGGAGCCATAGCCTCGGCTATTAACGTCACCGCTTGGCTCCCTCCTCCTCCCCCTGTCGCCGGGCCAGTAGAAGAGAGGAGCAGAGCCTCGCACATGCACAGTAGGGTTCCCGGCGTGAAGCAGTAAGGCTACACTGCCGGGTTCTCCTAGTCGCAATGGCGGCGGCAGCACCCGACAGCTGATGGAAACATCACACGCGGTGCCGACATCGCTGAACTCCAGGAAAGGTAAGTGTCCTATTATTAAAAGCCAGCAGCTGCAGTATGTGTAGCTGCTGGCTTTTACTTTTTGCAGCGGTGGCCGGACCTCCGCTTTAACCAGGGTGAGCATTATATAATAATATCTACAAGTTTTTAACCATGGCCTTTTTATGTACATTTTATTCTACATTGACTATTATTTTGCTTAATATAACAGACAGGGAAAAACAATACCAAATGTGGCATCTGGAAACGTTTCCATACCCTATCAGTCTCTTTGACAGAAATCCAGCCTCCAAATAATTATTGTAACCAGCTAACAATCTTAAATTCTTGCTTTAGGAATTTTTCTCACCTCTTTCTTGCAGAACACTTCTAGTTTAAAAATAAAATATTCTTAGGTGATCTTACACTGCATGTTTAAAATCTATACACAGATTTTCATTAATAGTCAGGTCTGGGGACTAATATGTATAAATAAATGAATTAGATAGGCTATGCTTATGTTACATTATAAGAGCAGTGGCAATTGGACTTGGTAGATACTATTGTAAATCAATAATTTCTGCTAGGCCACAGTAGTAGTCAAATCTGCAAACTGTGAAAAATACATCTTGCTGCTTTATATACAGTAATTCAGAGAAATGTAATTGTTGAGTTGAACAGCAAGGGGTTAGAAAAAAATAACACTAAAACTACACATTATAAGCATTTTATAAATAGGACATGATTCTGTGAATGGTTCAGTGAAAACACCCGTTGGGAAAGGCAAGTTTTTTTTTTTTGGATAAATCACAACCTGCTTAACCACTTTAGCCCCGGAAGGTTTTACCCCCCTTCCTTACCAGAGCACTTTTTACAATGGCACTGCATGGCTTTAACTGGTAATTGCAATGCTTTACCCAAACAAAATTTGCGTCCTTTTTTTCCCCACAAATAGAGCTTTCTTTTAGTGCTATTTGATCACCTCTGCCGTTTTTATTTTTTGCGCTATACACAAAAAAAGAGTGACAATTTTGAAAAAAAAAAAAACTATATTTTTTACTTTTTGATATAATAAATATCCCCAAAAATGTTTTTAAAAAACAAAATTTCTTCATCAGTTTAGGCCAATATATATTCTTCTACATATTTTTGGTAAAAAAAAAAAAAAAAAAAAAATCGCAATAAGCATATATTGGTTGGTTTGCGCAAAAGTTATAGTGTCTACAAACTATGGGAAAGATTTATGTCATTTTTATTTATTTATTTATTTTTACTAGTAATGGTGGTGATCTGCGATTTTTAGCGGTATTTCGACATTGCGGTGGACAGATCGGACACTTTTGACACATTTTTGGGACCACTGACATTTATACAGAGATCAGTGCTATAAAAATGCACTGATTACTGTGTAAATGACACTGGTAGGGAAGGGGGTTAACACTAGGGGCGATCAAGGGGTTAAATGTGTGTCCCCTCAGTGTGTTTTAACTGTATGAGGATAGGACTGAGTAGGAGAGGAGACTTTTCACTGTTCCTACTTACTAGGAACAAATGACATCTCTCCTCTCCTCTGACAGCACAGGGATTTGTGTGTCACCACCTCAGAAGATACCAAGGTGGTGGCAACAGGAAGTCTCTCTTTTGGGGCAACCTTGAGTAGGCAGGACAAGAAACAGGAGGAACCCCAAGCCAGGATCTGCCCAGAAGTCCAGTCAATGTGTGGAGAATGGAGCTGTAACCAAGGAAGGCCCAGTACACATTTTTGGGACCACTGACATTTATACAGAGATCAGTGCTATAAAAATGCACTGATTACTGTGCAAATTACAGTGGTAGGGAAGGGGTTAACACTAGGGGCGATCAAGGGGTTAAATGTGTGTTCCCTCAGTGTGTTTTAACTGTATGAGGATAGGACTGAGTAGGAGAGGAGACATTTCGCTGTTCCTACTCACTAGGAACAAACGACGTGTCTCCTCTCCTCTGACAGCACAGGGATTTGTGTGTCACCACCTCAAAAGATACTGAGATGGTGGCAACAGGAAGTCTCTCTTTTGGGGCAACCTTGAGTAGGCAGGACAAGAAACAGGAGGAACCCCAAGCCAGGATCTGCCCAGAAGTCCAGTCAACGTGTGGAGAATGGAGCTGTAACCAAGGAAGGCCCAATACGATAGGGGTTGAGGCCTTAGGTAGGATAAGGAAGGATATCCACTCCTGGTGGCGTATCCCTACCGACATCTTAACAGGGAGGGTCTGGAAGCGGATAGGGCCCCCTGGAAAAACAGTGCCATCAAATCGTCGCGACCACAAATGGAGTGGTGAGGGGTATGTTTCATGGAAGTTCTCCAGTCCATAAAATTGCCAGCGGCTCTGGAATCCAGATATGCCAAGACGGAATGAGAGGAAGCGCCAACATGAAGAAACACCGAAAGAAGGAGATATTTCTGGGTCCAATACTCCACCTTCCAGATGTATTAGACCCAAGCTTTCCTGGACGAAGTGAGCATGTGTCACGAAAATGACCTGTGCCGCCACAATAGAGACACAGGCCCAGAGTTCTGCGCCTAGCACGTTTCTCGGGAGATAGCCTGGTCTGGCCCGCTGCATAGGTTCCTCAGCTGGCAAGGGATGCTCCAGGGGGTGAAGAGAGTGGAGTTCAGGTTAACTAAGCATCAAAGAGTGCTGACTTTTTTTCTACTGTCCTTTCCTGAAAGCGAATATCTATCTGGTTACACAGGGCCAGATCAGCGGGGATGGTTCTTCCCGCTAATTCGTCCTTCACTCTGTCAGAGAGGTAATGTAAAAAGGTTACAACTATGGCCTCATTATTCCAGCTCATCTCAGCATTTAGTATACGAAAATAAAGGGCATACTGTCCCACAGAAGCAGACTCTTGGCGGAAATTAAAAAGGGCGCTGGCCGCTGAAGAGACACGACCTGGTTCCTCGAAGATATTCTGAAAGTGTTTCAAGAAATTAGACAGGCTAGAAACCACTGGATCATTCCTCTCTCACAGAGGGGCAGGATCGCCGGATAGGAGGGAAATAATATAGGCTACCTTTGCCCGATCAGACTGGAAGTTTTGGGCTGGAGTTCAAAATGAATGGTACACTGGCTAAGGAACCCCCTGCAGGCTTTGGAGTCACCAGAGTAACAGGACGGAGCTGGCGAATGCAAAGGGTTTGTGGCTGCTACTGTGACTGGAACAGATACGGCCGCAGATTGCGGTTGAGGTTGTCGAACCAGGGGTCCTAAGGAGGCCTGAAGCTGTTCAAAATGGGAAGCCAAATCCTGAAGCAATCGCATATCACTGGTCTGAGGGTGGGAGTAAAATTTTCGGGTTAGGTCCTGCAGGTGGGGGTATGGGCAGAGCATACCCAGTGGTAGGCTGACATGAAGCTTGTCAGAAAAGGAAAATTGCAGTAAATATTTGAAATTCAATTTTCCATTTTCAATCCACCAGTGGAAAAGTGCAGGAGAAATCAGCAGCTTACCAGATTTCTTTGACAATCACTGTCACAGCAAATGGTCAAACAGCACTCTTAGTTTTAATCTAGCCAACCCCCAGCCAGTGGATCATCTGTGCTCCTAACACAACAGCCGCAATGTCTCTCAGAGATTAAAGACAAGAAACTATTCCATAGCGTAAAACTGTATAGAAGAGTTTATTGAGCATAAAAGATGCATGTAAGCTCTAACAAGCAGGGCTCTGATTACCCCCTGTATTGAATTGTATTGTAATTGTACTGTCTGCCCTAATGTTGTAAAGTGCTACGTAAACTGTCGGCGCTATATAAATCCTGTATAATAATAATAATAATAATATTTACACCACCCGCAGGCCGAACCGGCTGTGCATGAATGATAAATATATTGCATTCCTATGGGCTGCTCTAGGTCCGTCCCATTTGTCCAATCACTTGCAGTGAATGATGATGTCACTCCCATAGGCCCCATCTGACGTTGTGAGTGGGCTGGACCACACATATAAAAGATACCTTGCTATCTATTTACTAAGGCTAGCAGCATGAGGATTAAAATAGTTAAAGTTAATTGAGAGAGAAAAATTGCTCTTTAACAAGTGGTTAAAGAGCTTTAAAACAAACCACCACTGACCTCTCTAGGTGATATTAATCTGAAGTAATTATTTTTCAAAGAACCTCAAAGATCTAAACAAAGACTCTAGAGTCTGGTTTTAATGGTTTCTAAAAGCTTAGGCCCTGTGCACTACTGAGTAATTTGAAGCGTGATTTGCAGCTTCAAGCACTTCAACGTTCAACAGATTTCCATTGTATTCAGTGGCACCTCTTCACACCTGAGCCTAGTGTCACTTGAAGGCAGCTTGTCGCTCAAAAAAGTACATGAAGAAGAGTCACTTGTTTTACCCTAATATACTTCAAACAGAGCGTGCAAAAAAAATGTGTAATGCTATTTTCTTGCCTAGTAACTAGTTTACCAATGGCAAAAAAAAAAAACATTCAATCCTGGGATACGCGGAAAAACGCCTGTACAATTGCTAAAAAAAAAAAACTTGAAAAAGCACCTAAAGATGCTCAACTCAATTGTCAATAGGGCCAAAACACCTGCTGTGTTTTTACATTAGAGGGCTGGCAGCCTGCCGGTGTTGAGTAAAGTAATCGGGAAAGAGCTAATATTTCTCATTCACACATAACTATTTCACAATGTAAAATGCAGGGTCTTGCTGGCAGCAAGATCATGCGCTTTAACTGTCTCTATGCATGTAACATTTGTGTAATGTTTATATGCATTCAGCTGTACAGCGTAGAGGGGCCCTATTGGCCGCCGCTGACCATCACTATCAACAATGTATAGCCACTGAATATACACTATTAATAGGCTCCAGTGTCCTAGCATCCTTGGTTGCTAGGAACCAGGCATCCAATCAATTGCAATAATACTGTCCGCATGTAAATGTTACATGAACATTAGCGTAATTAACGGTAATATTTATGACTTCAGATACACCTGTGTTCATATTTTGGGCCCCGGACACAACTTTAAACTGCTTGTTTTGCCTAAGGGATTATAAGGGATTATAAATAAGCCAGTATATTCAGTATACGCCAGGTTCCCTCCTCTTTGCACAACTAGACCCCCCAAAGCTTGTTCCTTTTACTGTCTGACAGGTTGCAGCTTTCTGTAAGCATTCTGTATAATCCAGGACCAGCAGTCTGTGAGTGGGTTGAAATAGGTAGCTGCTGTCCCTGCTGGGAGGGTATTGTTTGGTCTTTTTGTCAGGTTCTGCTTTGAGTCCGGCCCACTAATTTTGAGATATATAACATATAACAGTAGTCCAGTAAAAGGAGTTCCCCTAAGAGAGCCCCCCAAAAGGTAGAAGGGAGAAAGGCGAGAAGAGGTTCGAGTTCCATCCAGAGAAGCCCTGGAGAGACAGTTGGGGAAGGTTTTGGGGATTATCGAAATGTTCCTGTAAGGGAGAGAGATGGAGAATGAAACCCATGAGCAGCAAGGTAATCCAACATCATGTAAATTGATCTGAACCTGGGGTTCACCCTGAAGACACCAGCATTGGAGCATGCCTCCTAAGGATTTGCATCTAAATAAGAGTGCCTATGAAGAACTGTAATTGCTTAGACTTCACCTTTGCAGGTATGCCGAGGCAGCACACAGCCTATAGTTAGGAGTAGGGACAAAGAAATAACCTTGCACATGTATGTTGGACTGTGAAATCCTAATTTTGGCACTTTTCAAAGTAAAGTTTTGAACCGTTGCCCTTGTGTATTGCAAGTAATCAGCACACACATAGTTCACCGAGTAGGTCTTAACACATTGTGTGTATTGCAAGTAATCAGCACACACATAGTTCACCGAGTAGGTCTTAACACATTGGGGTATGAAGACATTGATGTGGAGTGGAGTAGTGTGAAGACACAAGTGGCCAGCGCTCTGTCTCCCAGAGCAATGGGCCACATTCACACAGGATGGGTTCCCATCCTGTACAGAGGTTCTGAAGCTCAAGAGTTAAGTTGGGTGCATGTGTGGAGCCTGCGCAGAGTGCATGGCGGGACCCACTCCGCTACTGAGTAGTAGTGGAAAACACTGAACAGGTGGATGTGGACATTGGTTCAGCGTGTCCCTCCTAAATGGATTTACAGAGAAGGTGTACACTGTCACAGGGAACCAAGAATTAACTGGAGAACAGTTGCAGTGCAAGTGTATATGGTGTTCGTTCATCTCTAAAAGTATAGGTCCGCCTTAAAGTTGATTATTCCCCCATGACAGCCTCAGCCTTGTCCCAGGCCGTTGAATATGGCACAAAGCAAAGGTACTCCATGTGTGGTAAAGTAACCTTGTACAAGGTACCACCTAGCATAGCCCAGAAGAACCTACCCAGGGTAGGCCTCTCATGTGACCCTGGGTTGGTGCCCAATGAGGAGGGAAACATGGAGGACGTGATAAACAACCACCAGCCTACCATAGTTGGCAATAGTCCCTAATTGTCTGGGACATTCACAGAAGACTGACCGGTGTCCCGGGCAGACCATGTCCCGAGCAGAATCACGGAAACGAAGCAATGTCACGGACAGTCAGCAGCCAGCAGACTCTGTCCCCTGTCCCACACACACACATCTCTGTCCTACGCACACACAGTCATCTATTTACCATACCACATTCTGCACTATGCAAGTCAAGTCAGATCCAATTTATCCACATCCCCCTTAAAGCCATACCCAAAATTTAGCATATTTTAAACCATGGCCACTTCTCGACGCGGAATTCTTCGCCCGCCGCATTGTCACCTATTTTGCCTTTGGTGCAACCATGCCCATAATATATGAATGCCCCGTCCCTAATTTAAGTGATGCCCTGCCTACAGATGCATTCTTGCCACATAGAAAAAAAAGTGTCCCTAGAAATATTTTTTTACCAATTTTGGCATCTATGCCCTACCCTTACAAGTCCTGCATCGTACAGGAGGACAATGAGGTCCTGGAATAAGGTTTATATATCACCCTTTTTTATCACACCCTGGGCAAGGGTAAATGTTTATCAGCCCTGGAGCCCAGGTTTAAAAGGCAGCGACATAATGAATATATTAATGATTATATTTTGTTTTGTGAATTTAGTGCACATAAGTTTCATAAAAACCAGAGTTGTTTTGCAGACAGTGCTGATTTGATTTACTAGCATGGCTATGATACCGAGCTGAGGCATGTATCCACTTTCTCCTCCAACACATGTTGTAACTCTTTTTTTAGAGCATTTTATTTTCCTTTTCACTACAGAGATTGCTTTGTTCTTCAGGCTGTTAAATGATGCATAGTACAGAGCGGTTAGCTTGTGCAGGTGTCTGTTGTTTTTTCTGCTGCTGTGGCTGGGAGGAAAAAGTGTTGTGTAACATTCATAGACTGCCTAGAAAATGACATGTTATCTGCTACTTTTTTTTTTTTGAATAGAGAGCTAGATGTTGCAAACAATGCAGTGGTGCTTTGACAAACAAAGACCATATCAGTTCAAATTCAGAGCATAAACCTTGGCTGTAATCTGATACCTGGGTGCCATCCCTTTAGCTGGTATCTTCATTCTTCACCTTTGTGTAACCTCCATATGTAGGAGGTGGGGATGTACTTAAACACCATTGTGTACTAGTGTGGAACTTCATCCAAAGTATAATATTTAAAAAAAAAAAATAAAGTAAAATGAGCAATATAAATTTTACCAGCTATAAGGAAGGTAAGCTCCCAGGCAAAAAAACATTAAAATTATGATGTTGTGGTATAAAACGCCTGAGATGTTGCATGCTCGAAATCCAACAGTGCCTGAAATGTGTTAGAGACGTGGTCATGGAGATGGCTCACTTTTCCATTTTTTGGCAATGCCCTTGTATCTGCCCCTCTGGGCCCATGTGATGTCAATCCTACAACAACTCTTTAATTCCCCCTGGTCCCCTCCCTTCCCGTGGACCTAATTCATTTTCTTTTGGTTCTACCTTTCCCTAGCTTCTCCAGGCACACCAAAAAATTGATTTCTCATGTTTTGACTGCCGCTAGGAGAGCTATATCTGGTTGTCTACAGACACACTATTACACAAAAAGCTACTAAATATTATTACCGATGGAACATATCACTGCCAAACTTGGGGACACTATAGAACAGGGGTGTCAAACTCAATTTCATTATGGGTCGCATCAGCATTATGGCTTCCCTCAAATGGTCAATTGTATCTGTAAGACTAGATGTTTGGAGCACCCCACCCCTCATACATCAGATGTCAAGAGCCCCCCATCATCAGAAGTCAAGAGTCCCCCACCCTCTCTTACATCAAAGTGCACCCCCCTTATCTTGTGCTGCTGCCAGGAAAAAGCTGGGGGTTCACATTAAGGTCATCACAGAGGGGCACTCTTTATGTCTGGAGGAAAAGAGATTTAATCTCCAAATACGGAAAGGTTTCTTCACAGTAATGCCCAATACACACGAGCAGAATTTTCGTCGGAAAAATCTTGGATGGTTTTTCCAACGGAATTCCGCTAAAGCTTGGCTTGCATACACACGGGCACACAAAAGTTCTCTGAACTTTCGACCGTCAAGAACGCGGTGACAGCGTGGAGGGGGCGTGACCGGATGCAGGTGTGAGCGGTGAGTGCTCTCTCCCGGCTCCGACCCTGATGCTGCACTAGCGCTGCTGCTCGAATGGGCTTGCCCAGCCGTGTGAAAGCCGTATGAAATCCCTGTGAGCTTCTGGTTCCTGCCTTTGATCCTTAGAGGCTCCCGCTGGCTGGTTACTGAGGGATGGCATGCTGAATAGTTGGGGCGGCAAGAGAGAAGGCTGGGGGAGAAAAGCTGTTATTTCTCCCCGCCATACTGCTGAGCTGAGCGGATTTCTGGAACAACTACTGCCGCCGTACCTGTGGCTGTGCCCGGTTGCTTAGTGACATCATGCTGAAACAGTGGGAGGCTCGGTACGCTGACCAGCGGGGACGGCGGGAGAAGAGGTCGGGGAAGATCAGCTGAGTGGAGCGGAGCTTCGGAGATAAATACCGCTGTTATGCTTGTGGCTGTGTCTGGTTGCCTAGTGACACCTCGCTGACACAGCGGAAGGCTGAGTAAGTAAAAATAACTGCAAAGCCCTGCTGAAGCCCTGCAAACTCCCCAAAGGCTAAAGGTAAAGATCTTAATCATCATATAAGCGTATAGTACAGTGACTGTGTGTTAAAGCAGGGAGCTTGGGACCCTGTTACTATAAAGATTGGTCAGCTAAAGTGAGGAAGGATTGGCTGGTGGACTGGTCAGGCTGGTGGGCTATAGATGGCTTAGAGTATCCTAGCTGGCTATGACCAAGAGGAAGGGGGAAGATCAGCTACAGCAGCCCCAAGAAAATATGCCTACTCAAGTTACCCGGGCAGCTAAAGAAAAGGAGAAGGGGTCTCAAAATGTAGCCGCATTAACAGTCGCTGCGAAGCTGGAAAAATTTGCACATAGCGCTACGCAGTCGCCAGCCAAAAACAATCAGCCGACTTCGGGAAAGTCGTCAGCCGGGGGTTCAGGGGACAGAAAGAGCCTGGGGAGAGGACCTGATAACCTGGTAGCCAGCACAAGAGTAATGAACAAAAAAAGCCCGGAGAGGAGCAGCCAGGAAGAACAGGGGATAGCAGCCCCAATGCAGCCGCAGCCAGCGAGCAAGAACCCACCTTAAAAGAGGTACTATGTGCCATAAACGCTTGCAGGAGCTCGATAAGCGGGATGTGGGAAGAGTTGAAAGCCTTAAGTGAGGAGTTTGGCAGCATTAAACAAGAGCTTCAGAAAACAGTGGAGAGAATTAAAGGTGTGGAGGAAAAGGTTAGCCAAGTAGAAGACATTGTATCCCCAATGCAGCATGAGTTTAAAAAAATGCAAGCACAGCTAGACGCCAACAACCTTAAAATGGATGAATGGGAGAATAGGTCCCGAAGACAAAACGTAAGAGTGATGGGTCTCCCCGAGAAAAGTGAGGGTTCCCGCCCCGAAGAATTTATGGAGAAGTGACTTAAGGAGGTGTTTGGGGCCGAGGCTTTTTCACATTTTTTTTCTATCGAACGGGCCCACAGAGTGCCTTCCAGATCAGCATACGCAGGAGATCGCCCGAGACCAATGATACTGAGGTTTTTTTGTTATAAAGATAAGTTGAATTTAATGCAAAGGTCTAGAGAGAAAGGAGATATTCTTTTTAATGGAGCTAAAATAGCGATATATCCAGATTATTCCCCAGATCTACAAAGGAGAAGAGCAGGTTTTTTGGACATTAAACGCACCTTACGGAATCATAACATTCCATATGCATTATTGTATCCAGCAAGGCTGCGTATTGAGGCTCTAGGAACTATCCGTTTTTTTGAAACTGTCAAAGGAGTCACGGACTGGTTTGAAGAGAACAAAAAGAACTTATAAAGATGAAATCGCATATGGGCATCTGAAGTTTTTTTTTTTTTTTCTTTGCAGCAGCAGTAGGGGTCGGGAGGGGGAGGGATGGGCGGATGATGTGTAGGTTGAGAGCATTGTTTAGAGTGGTGATGGGGTTTTTTGTAACCCTTGGGTTAATGGGGTTACTGGGGAGAGGGGTGGGGGGAGGGCGAGTGAGGTGTTGGAGGAAAATATCTTTGAGAATTTGCAAAAGGTGGAGGATGTCTCCATTGTGGTTAATAGTGCGATTGGTGAGGGGCAAAAGGGTCACAAGGGATGCTCCTAGGGTAGGCCAAGAAAGGCAGGGAGGGGGGGGGCACAAAGGTAGAGAAGTTTGTAAAATTCAATTAAAATTGGAAGGTTGTTATGCACTAATATTGATTGCGCATATGGTAAAGATATAAAATATAATATATATAATATTTGACACTGGTGGGGTTAATTAAGGAAGGATTTAGCGTTCACTATCACAAGAGGTATATATTCCTGATGGTTTTTTTTTTTGTTTTCTTTTAGGTACATTTACTTATTAGTATGTATGTTGTATTTATTTATATGCATGTCTATAATTTAAAGGAGGGTTAGGATGGTAGTAATAACCTCATGGAACATCCGGGGTATGGGAGACCCCAATAAAAGAGCTACTGTACTCTCGGAGCTGGAATCACAGGGTGCCGACCTGGTATGCTTACAGGAGACACACCTCACCAATGAGTCTAAATCTTCAATTTGGAATAAAAAATTTCAAGTACATATCCACTCAGTGCACACCTCCTACTCAAGAGGGGTGTGTACAATGGTTAAAAGGGGGACGGTGTTCTCCTGTAAGGATGTCAGGATAGATCCGCTGGGATGTTATGTTTTCTTATTTTTGTTATAGCTAATGTGTATATTCCCCCTCCCTTCAAGATGGAGATTTTATATCACCTCTTAGAATATGCTGAGGACAAAGGGGACATCCCACTTATAGTGGTGGGCGACTTCAATATAGCTCTCAATGGTAAAATTGATAGGTTCCCTCCAAGAGCAAGGGAGGATAGGGCAACTGAGGGACGTTTCACTCAGCTGCTTGAAAAGATGGGGTGTTGCGACCTCTGGAGAATCCGCAACCCAGAGGAGCGGCAGTACTCTTGCTTCTCGGAGTCGCATCGCACTCTCTCTCGCATTGATATGGCAGTGGGAAATAGGGGAGTGTTTCCCCTTATAGGAAAAATAGAGTATAGGCCGAGAGGGGTATCGGACCATTATCCTCTGACGCTGACATTAAATATCTGTAATAGACGCAATGTAAGAGTATGGGCATTAAATTCTATATGGCTGGAGATCATAGGTAAAAAAGAAATAGTCGAAAAAATAAAAGAGTTTGTGGGAATTAACTCAGGGTCGCACCTGACGCATTCCGCATCATACACCATTTGTCCTTCCCGAAAGGGGAGTCATTGAATGATGATATTGATGGGAGTTTGTGTTCAGTTTCGTATGCGACATTTGAAGACGCAGTCCGGAAAGTATTGTGGAGTAGTGGAGTATTGTTGGCAAAAGCCGACATAAAATCAGCTTTTCGCCTCCTGCCTATTTCCCCATCAGCTTTTAATTCCTTTTTTTCTTTGATTTCTTTTTTTCTTTGACGGACGATATTTTTTTGACAAGTGTCTCCCAATGGGATGTTCGCTGTCATGTTCTTATTTTGAGGCGTTCTCCACGTTTTTGCATTGGTTTCTTTATGTCCAATCGGGTATGGATAGTGTAGTTCACTATCTTGATGACTTTTTATTTGTCGTTATTTTCATTTCAGACTATGTCTCGGTGATTTTTGTGTTCCTTTAGCGGATGAAAAGACATGCTTGCCCAGCACAACGATGGAATTCCTGGGCATCGAAATTGACACCTGTATGATGGAGTTTTGTTTGCCTGAGGTGAAATTGAAGAAATTGAAGTGGCCGATTACTTGGGTATTGAAAAAGAAGAAAGTTCGGTTGAAAGAGATGCAATCGCTGTTGGGGATTTTGGCCTTTGCCTGTAGAATTATGCCGGTTGGCAGGATTTTTTCTCAGCGCCTTTATCTGGCAATCTCTGGTATGAAATCCCCTTTGGATCACATTAGATTGACTACCCCTCTTAAAGAAGATTTGATGGTTTGGGCTAGCTTCCTGGAATGTTATAATGGGAGGTCTTTTTTCTAATCTGAGTTTGTGATGGCCTCAGATTTCCGTTTGTTTACGGATGCGGCAGGATCTAAAGGCTTTGGCGTTATCTGGAGAACACAATGGTGCTGTGCAGTTTGGCCTGAGTTGTGGTTTCAGACAGGTGTCACACGTAACGTTGTTTTGTTGGAATTGTTCCCGATTCTGGTGGCTTTGGAACTATGGGGCCCGGAATTTTCAAATAGGCGTATTTTAGTGGAGACTGACAACAAGGGCGTGCTCTATGCGGTTAACTGTCTTTCGTCTAGTTCATGGCTATTGATCAAAATGCTAAGACAAGTGGTTTTTAGATGCCTCAAATTTAATGTTTGGTTAAAAGCTAGGTATACTCCTGGGATCCTGAATAACATTGCTGATTCTTTGTCCCGGTTGCAGATGGACCGTTTCTGGAGTTTGCTTCCAGAGGCAGATGTGACAGGCATCCCGTGCCCAGACCACCTGTGGGACGTGATTTGAGTGCAGTAGCAGAAGCTATTCAAGGTTCCTTGGCTCCCAAGACTTGGTCCAGTTACTCAGCAGCCTGGGGAAGCTGGTTGTCCTTTGCAAGCGCTGAAGGTTTTAGTTTCAGAGAACCATCTGATGCAACTGTTTTGGCCTTCTTATCCCGGTTAATACAGCAGCACTTTTCCTGTAGTTATGTGACAAAAACGCTGGCTGGCATTTCATTTTTCTTTCGGCTATTGGGTTTGCAACCTTGCACGTATTATTTTTCTGTTAAACAGGCACTGAAGGGATACAGGAGGTTGACTTTTGTTTCAGATAGTAGACGACCTATCTCCTTGGACATCCTTCGTGGCCTTTGCAGGGTTATTGCAATTGTTTGCTTCTCTACATATGAAGCGCTACTTTTCAAGACGGCTTTCGTGTTAGCCTTTTTGGTGCTTTCCGTATCTCGGAACTAGTACCAGCAAATAAACAAGGGACTTCGGGAATTCGATTTGAGCAAGTGGTGGTTGACCAATCGGGAGTGCATATTTGGCTGCAGCAGTCCAAAACTGATCAATGCGGCAAGGGCAGGTGGGTCAACCTGTGTGTACAAGAGGACGTATTTGTGTGCCCTGTAGAGGCAGTTAGTCAATTTCTGGGGATTAGACCTTCCGGTGGGGTTTTTTTTCTTATTCATGCTAATTCAATGCCGCTTACGAAATTCCAGTTTGATGCAGTTTTTAAGAAATGCTTGGTACAGATGGGATTAACCAACCTCAAATTTTCCTCCCATTCATTTAGGATAGGCGCAGCTTCTGAGGCGGCCCGGGTAGGGTTACCAGATTCTGACATTAAAGAAATGGGGAGGTGGAAGTCCCATTGTTTTCGTTTATATGTTAGGCCTAATTTGTTTATTTGAATTTCAGGTTTTCAGCACATAGTTTGGATTCTGGGACATTCCTTTATATACTGGGCAGAGAGCGGTTCAACGAAGTTAATCAACGAATTTGTCCCTGCAGCCGGACTCTTTTAAGTTGTATTGGAAGAGCATAAGAGGCCTTCACCTAACAAGGTTGTGTCAATTATGGCCCATGCCATCCATTTTGGTTATTCACTTAGGTGGTAATGATTTGGGGAACGTTAAGACTCTAGATTTGTTGTTCATGATCAAACAGGATCTCCATCGCTTTTGTATCACTTCCCCAGGTACAACTTTAGTCTTTTCAGAGATAGTCCCTCGGCTTTCGTGGCTCTCCTCAGAACAGAGGAGGGTCATGGAAAAAATGAGGAAAAGAGCCAATAGGGCTCTTGAGAAATGTATGCCTCTGATTAATGGTTTATCCTGTCGGCATGTGGACCTCGAAGGTGGTTACCCGGGTTTGTACAGGCCTGATGAAGTCCATTTATCAGATGTGGGTCTGGATATATTCAATCTGGGTCTGCAGTACAGTATAGAGAGTGTCGTGGCCGCGGCGGTGGGGGGGGGCTTGATGTTCAAGCCCGCCTTGTGGGGACTGTTTTTATTTAAATTCTGCTACTGCTCGAGTTCTAATAACTGAGCAGATAGAAATATGTTTGGATTTATGAAGTTATGATATAATAAAAGAGTTATGAATTATTACATTGTTTAAAGCCAATAAAGGTGTCGCGGCCAATTTCTTGCCAAGAAAATGGATGTTTGTGTTATTATTTATTTAAATTGTATCTGGGGAAAGTGTTTGTGGGTGGGTGTGGCCTACAATCTCATGAAAAAGGGGGCGCAATATGGGTTCACTTTCTTGAGGTTGTGGCCTCCCCACCACATTTAGATTAATTAATTTAGCAGCATTAGCTATAGGTAATTTAGAGCGGCTGCTCCTTTAAGGAAGCTGAGCTGAGGTATCTGGGAAGAACCAATCAGAGCTCATGGAAGGTGCTGGAAGTGGGGATAGGCTATAAAAGGTCAGCAGGAAAGAGGCTTTTCCTCTTTCCCACTGGACCAAGAAGGAATTTGAAGCTCCCTCCCTCCCGCCCCAGTTGTGAACACCTGTTATGTGGTAGGGTCACCCTGAATTCTGGGGGGGGACTGTTGTTTTTATTTAAATTCTGCTACTGCTCGAGTTCTAATAACTGAGCAGATAGAAATATGTTTGGATTTATGAAGTTATGATATAATAAAAGAGTTATGAATTATTACATTGTTTAAAACCAATAAAGGTGTCGCAGCCAATTTCTTGCCAAGAAAATGGATGTTTGTGTTATTATTTATTTAAATTGTATCTGGGGAAAGTGTTTGTGGGTGGGTGTGGCCTACAATCTCATTGGGAAATTACCATCATCTACAGCAGTGTGAATACATCCTGTGTTTTGCACATAAATCCCCAATAGTGGATTTTTCATATCAGTTACTAGGGTATAAGACACTCGAGACAACATAAAATCCCCTACGTGTTACAAGGCCTGTTGGCATTGTGAGGTTGCATTGAGTATGCTGTCACATAACTTTTGGTACTGTCCTAAATTGCAACCAATTGCAGTCCTGAAGTCTTTAATAATCCATCTATTAATTATCCATCTTTTTTGGAAGCAGAATTTTCCACTCACCAAACAAATGTTGATCTCAAAAGTCAACAACATCCTCCAAATGGAAGATTTAACCTCTACATTATAGAACACGGATGGAAAATTCTGAATAATAGAGACCCTGGATATATTTTAAAACCACAGACCCTTATCTGCAGGCAATGGTACAAACTCCCTCCCTTCTCCTGAATGCACAGCTTGACAGCTGAATTGTATTCCCTCTGGCCATTTCATGGAGCTTAGTGTTTCTGGAGATAGTGTAGTGCTCCCTTTATCATTCGCCCGCACCCCCCCCTTCCCCCCTGCGGAGAAGAACCCTCCCTTCCCCTCCTAATTCTCCCCCTCTTTCCAAAAAATACTTACCAGCACAATTTTAGTTTTTCGACACAACACATGACAGATGCTACATATGTATTGCGCTTGCTAGGTGCATTTGGCTGCCTTTTAAAAATAATGGCACAGCATTCGCATTTAGTTGCTTGAATAAAAAGGAGCATTACTGCATATCTTTAAATGAGCTATAAGTGTTTGCTGTAACTCATAATAAAAAAAACAAGAGCCAACATCCAAACCCCAAAATACAGAGATTTGAGAAATAATAAATTTAGCAGGTAGCCATGTCTAGGCTTCTGATACAGGTAATAGGAAGAGATATGAATGCCATTACTGTGTTTTCCAAATCTGCAGGTTTTTTTTTTTTAGATAAAGTCCCCTCTTTGTTTTTTATAGATATTTTTATAGTGCCGACAATTTACACAGCACTTTACATACTGTACATGCACACCAGTCTTTGTCCTCAAAAGGGCTTACAATTTAAGTTCCTTATCTCACCCATACACATACTAGGGCGAATTGAGACAGGAGCCAGTTATCCCACCATCATGTCTTTGGAGTGTGGAAGGAAAACCTCCAAAAATACATGCAAGGCATGTAAACTGTATGCAGGTAGTGTCCCGATTGGGATTTTAATCCGGGACCCTAGTTCTGCAAGGCAGAAGTGCTAACCACTAAATTACTTCACAGACACAGTAATTAGTGTCACAATGATGCTATTTGTCTACCTCTGTGTATATTCACAAAACCTTTTTTTTTTAAAGGTGTTTATTTTGATTTTTATAATGAAAATAATACAAAAACAATGAAATAATAAAAGAACCAATAATACAGACTGCTCTACATACATGTATGTCATAGACATTTAGATTAATGATGATATAGCAGAACTTATGAAGTAGTACAGCTGTATAAAACAGTAATACCCCAGCCAGAACAAGGTCACACCATTCATACACACACCCATACACACAACTGTCACCCACGACCCCCATTAATCCAGCATAATTCCGGCACGCCTTGTGGAATAAACTCTTATTAGAGCGTATGCAAATTTCCTTCCACATTAATATATATATCAAGTAATGTTTGCTAAAAACACATCCTCTCATCTCCTCACTGAGATAACTGTGAAGAGAGGACATCCCCCCAGAAGTCCTTTGAAACATCCAGCCATGGCTGCCAGATCTTGGTGACCTTCTTAGGGCATGCCCTACTCTTATATATCAACTTAAATTTTGGGAGGGTCCCATGAACAATACAGAAGAAGGCTTGGGCTGAAGGGGGGTCAGTATCTTTCCAATGCAATAAAATTGTCTTACGTGCATAAAACAATAAGATACGTATCAACATTCTAACATGTGTGCGAGGAACAATATCATTTAGTACCCCCAGAAGTCCGACCTCCGGAGTTTGCGGCAGCAGTATATGTAGCTTACGGTTGAAAAAAGAAAATACATCTTTCCAGAATACTGTAAGTCCAGGACATGTCCAAAACATATGAAAGAAATCGGCAGTAATCCTTTTACATCTAGCACATGCAATATCTCGACCCAGTCCCATTGTAACCAACCTAGCGGGTGTATAATGTAAGTGATATATAAACTTAAATTGTATCAGGACATCAGCCGTACTGATGATATCCTGAAAGCATATTTCCACTGCCTCCTCCCAGTCCTCTTCAGAAAGCTCAGGCATAATCCTTTGCCATTTACATTGAGAGTTCTGAAAAGGATCCGCGCCCATCACCTGAAGGCGACCATAAAAGGTCGTCACAAGTTTGTTTATTTCTGGAAATGACAGAAGGTCCTCCATGGAGTATTCCTTAAGCTCTATGGTCAATGAGCCAAATTGTGTCTTGAGGGCATGTCGCAATAAAAGGTATTTAAAGAAAAATTTATTTTCGATACCATATTTAAGTCTAATGGATTCAAAGGGCAGTAGTGTATTCTCCTCAAAAATATGAGAGAGATGCGTGATCCCAAAACGGGCCCACCACGCCGAATCTGGATGACCATAGATCTCAGGAATATTCGGATTCCGCCACAGGGGAGTCTGTGGCGAAATATCGACTTGGGATTGTGTCAGTATCTTTCCCCCTTCCCTCCAGGCCATAAAGCAAACCTCAACGGGAGAAAATCTGGAACCGCCCGTTTTTTTTGACCTATGTAGTTCGTCCTTCAAGGAGGTAGGGGATGCAAATAAAGATAATAGAAAAGCCGTGGAAGGAGTTTGGGGATCAGAGTGCAACCAATCATGGATATAGGTGAGCTGGGAAGCGACAAAATAGTTCCTTAAGTTTGGGCAAGCCAATCCTCCTACAGGCTTGGCCGCTTGTAATGAGGATTTGGCTATACGAGGTTGGCTACCGTTCCAAATAAAAGTAATCAGGGCAGAGTCAAGTTTTGCAAATAATTTTTTGGTGAGGAAAACCGGGGAGGCCCTAAAGCTATAGAGAAATTTTGGTAGAAAGATCATGATCATTTTAAATATATTTATGCGACCAATTAAATTAAGGGGCAATGATGACCAGGTACGGAATTTCTCCGTCATCTGTTGGACTATAGGGGTGACATTAAGTTCCTCGTACCTAGGAAGGTCGGCATGTATCTGGATACCAAGGTACTTAAGGGAGGGCGTCAGTTGAATACATGACCTCTGCAGATAGTTGTAGGGGGAAGGGGGACCGATAGCCAAGGCCTGCGATTTTTCCCAGCCCACCCGGAGTCCCGAGACTGCACCAAACTCCTCCACCACCTGCATTGATTTATTAAAAGAGCTTTCCCTTCCATCTAGATATACCAGGGCATCATCTGCGTATAAAGAGATTTTTTCCTCCAACGGGCCCGAGCGGATGCCCCCAGTCTTGGCCGTCTGCCGCACAGCCAGAGCCAATGGCTCAATGGCTATTGCAAACAGCAGGGGAGAGAGAGGGCACCCCTGCTGAGTACCCCGACCTAAGGAAAATGACGCAGAGATATCCATGTTTGTGCGAACCCTAGCTCTCGGGTCTGCATATAATAAGCGGACCCAATTATTAAAAGTTGGGCCAATACCCATCCGTGCCATAGCTTCCCATAGGAAAGGCTAACTCACAGTATCAAAAGCTTTTAGTATATCTAGGGACAGAACTAGCCCAGGTCGCCCCGCACGTGCTGCCTCATGAACATGTAGGTATAACCTTCGGATATTATCAAATGTACTCCTGCCAGGCATGAAACCGGATTGATCTGGCGGTATAAGGGCCAGGATAAGTGCTTCGTTTAAAGATTCAGGAAGCTTCCCTAACTTAAGGGAGTCCTGAAACAGTTTGAGGAGCCTAGGAGCCAGTACCTCTGCATGCGCTTGGTACCACTCTGAAGGAAGCCCATCCAGGCCCAGAGTTTTATTAGAGGGAAGGAGGCTTATGGCCTTGGTGACCTCCTCCAGCGTGATGGGTTTGTCTAGGAGGGATTGCTGAAAGGTGTTGAGTACTGGGAGGTCAAGGGATTCAAAGAAGCCCATAAAGTCTGTTTCTGGAGGGATTTTCGTGCCCCTATATAATGTGGCATAGAAGTCCGCGAAGGTTTTATTAATAGTCAATGCGTTGGATGTAATCGATCCATCAGGTAAGTGAATTGCAGCAATCGTGGCTCCCTGACAATCCGCGTGCGCAAGATATGCCAGGAGCCTGCCATTTTTCCCACCATGCTCGTGTATACGACCTGAGAGGTACAACTGTTGCTTCCTGGTCAAGTCCACCAAGTGCAACTGCAGCGCCCGGTGGGCCTCCGTCAACACGCCTCTGGTTTCAGAGGAGGGGGCACCCGCATGATGGGCGCGGGCCTCCTCCAAAACCCTCCGAAGCTCATCCTGTGTCCTCCTTCCGGCAGATCTGTAGCTCTTGATTCTAGAAATATAGGAACCCCTTACCACAGCCTTAAAGGCGTCCCAAACAGGACCCACAGGAGCAGAGTCAGTGTTAAGGGACCAATAAATAGTCATGTCAGTCGGGATGCCCTCAGCTATCTCCGGAGTAGAGATCCAAAGAGGGCTGAGTCTCCAAGTTCGAAACCCCGGTCTATGGTCCATGGTCAGACCCACCTGTATCATAGAATGGTCAGATTCTGTCTGGGAGAGATACGCTATGGATTGAACAACCGGTAAGAAATCCTTCGTGGCGAGAGCAAAATCAATTCTTGAAAGGGCTGCATAGGACCTAGACTGGCAGGAGTACACTTTGGCCTCTGGAAATTTCCAGCGCCACAAATCCACATATCCATAGGTATTACACCACGCACGGAGCAACCCAGACTCGGACTTCAAAAGGTTTTAATCTATCTAGGTCAGGTTGCAAGACCGAGTTGAAATCCCCAAGGATTAGCATAGGACAGCTAGGCAGGTTTGAAAACTGAATATCAAGACCAGAAAACATTGCAGCCATGACCGGAGGAGGGAAATACACCGCCACCAGAATAAGGGGTGTGCCATGTATCGATACATGTAAAATAACATACTGCCCCTTGGGATCTAGGACAACTTGGTGACACACGAAGGGCAATCCCTTACGGATTAATATAGCTACGCCCGGGCATAATTTGAGTAGGTAGAGTGATATTGGTTGGCTACCCAGTGTTTTTTGAGCGCCATCACCTTGGCCCCCATTAAATGAGTCTCCTGAAGACACAGGATATGTGGTTTACTATGTTTCAGGGCCGCAAAGATGGATGCTCTTTTAAATTTAGAATTCAGCCCGCGGTCATTCCACGAGCAAACAGTTACGTTAGACATGGAGTTAATAGTATGGGTGCATATGGGTCAGGGGGGGTCTGAAAAAGAATTCCTCCCCCAGTCACAGCCACGTATAAAATTAAGGGTCGCAGTGCCAGACATTCATTCAACCATACATACACCACACATACAATCATACAACAACAGACATTATCACATTCAATACCCAACAGGGGTATTAATTCCCCTGCCCAGCTCAAAAAAGGGGAGTGGGCCTATACCCTAAACTTGTACCATGCCTGGGGCACATGGCCCGGAACAGGAGGCAGGAAAAAAAATATAAGCTCAAGAGCAACAAAAAAGTCATTAGTCAATTATAATGTTTCAAAAGAAAATAAAATAAGGGGACTGAGCCCCAAGGCAGCTCGGGCCCGGTTATAAACTGGGGCTTGGTACTCTCCCTCCGGAGACAAGTAGGATCCTCCAAGGTCAGCATATGTCAGTAATGAAACAAAAACTTCGTCATAACCAATAAAGCAAAAAAGGGGGGGGGGGAAAGAAAAAAATAATAATGCAGGCAAGGAGATCCCAGAGAAGAGAGGAAGCTTCTGGTAAAGCTTATGGAGCCAGCAAAATGTGGGGATCCGCTTCAGACAGCAGGAAATAGCATGGAATACTGAATATCTTGCTCCCGGAGCTTCTGCTTGATCCGTTGATAGCTGGCTCTACAGTTGCGGACTGTCGCTGAGTAGTCTGGAAAGAGTGACACCACGGCATTATTAATGTGGACACTTCCTTTCCGCCTGGCAGCCCCCAGGATGGAGTCGCGGTCTCTGTAATTAAGGAGACGAATCACCATCGTACGTGGGGGGTGACCTTCTGGTAGGGGGCACCCGGGGACTCGGTGGGCCCTCTCGATCACAAAACAGGGGGATAACTGTTCTCGGCTAAACTCTTGCTCAAGCCAGCTCTCTAGGAAAGCTACAGGGTCAGACCCCTCCACCCGCTCCAGAAGTCCGACCAGGCGCAGGTTGTTCCTGCGTAGGCGGTTTTCAAGGTCATCGACCTTGTCCTCCAAAGTTGTAATCTTTCCCCCATATGTATTGAGTCTAGGTAAAATGGGAGCAATAGTGTCCTCCAAATCACTGATACGTTGTTCGGTCTCGGTAACCCGGCCACGCAGCTTGTGCACATCTTGCCGCATAATAGTTAAGTCTATCTTAAGCCCATCCACCTTCCCCACCAGGTCCACATGGTTTACCTTGATGATGGCCAGGACATCTGCCAGGGTAGGCTCCTTGGCGCCATCCGCGACCGCCAGGCCCGGGGTCGGTACCGAAGGGATGGCTGCAGGGTCCGGAATCTCGGGGGAGGGTGGTGGGGATCCGTCCAGGCCGTCACCGAAGAGATCCGGAGTAGAGGCTGGAGATGAGCTAGGCCCGTGGACAGTATGGCGGCGGCCATCTTGGCAGGAGCGTGTGGTGATGCTCATCTTTACCGGAGGTTGTTTCTTCGTACGCCGTTTTCCCATCAACCAAAATGCCCTCAAATGATGTAGAAGACACACCAGAAGAGATTAGGCAAAAAAGAAATCAGGTGCTGACAATGGATGATCAGGATGGAGCAGGATTGTACAGGGAGAGACTGGAGCTACACAGGAACACGTCCGATCACATCCTGAGCCAGGCCACGCCCCCCCATATTCACAAAACCTTAATTGTTTGTGGGTTCCAGGAACTGTGTGAAACACTACTCTAGCTAACTACATTTTACACAAAGCTATGACAGATTGATCACTAAAGTTATACAGTACGTCTGACTAGGTATGCTAAAATTATCTTATCACTAGAAAAAAAAAATGGTAGTTTGTGATCATTATAATCCTGACTATACAATCTGCCACTTTTCTAGCAGTTCCATAAGTTTTCAAATGCAAAAAAAAAGCAAAAAAAGCAAAAAAAAACAGAGCAAAATCAAAAACAACCTACCTTTGCTAGTTTTAAGCACTACATGGTTCCTAACAAAACTGTTGCTGTTAGCCTGTCTTGATTAGTTTACCAATTTTGGAATGGAAAGCTGAATCAAAGTGCTTAAAACGGTTTACAAGTTTATGGACAGCATTAAAGTGAAATTTTAGTTTTGTAAACATTTTATACAAATACATATACATGCATATACCGTACTTTATAGCTATAAATAATGTCCTGTGTCCCTGACAAAAGGCAGTAATTCCCTATATCAGGATCTTCCCTTTCTATATTATTCCATCTTTCCTTTGCCATCTACACAGAACTTCATACATTATCTCCTATTCCACTAATCTCCCAACCCTAACCAAAAAAAGATACCCCCTATATCTCCATGGGATGGTATGTTCCCTTTCATAAATATTGTACCATGTTGTCGAGAACCGAAACTCTTCCCGTTGTTGCCATATTTTTGGGGTTTGATTTCTTGTATCTTCTTCTCTTATTTGTTCCTCCATATGTTGTATTTCGTTCATTTCACAAACCCATTGCTCAATGACCAGGCCATTTTTTGCAATACGGCACTGCGTTGCTTTAACTGACAATTGCGTGGTCGTGCGACGCTGTACCCAAACAAATTTTTTTTCCCCACAAATAGAGCTTTCTTTTGGTGGTATTTGATCATCTCTCTTGTTTTTATTTTTTGCGCTATTAATAAAAAAGAGCGACAATTTTGAAAAAACTAAATATTTTGTACTTTTTGCTATAATAAATACCTCCAATTTTTTTTTAAAAAGCTAATTTTTGTGTCAGTTTAGTCCAATATGTATTTTTCTACATATTTTTGGTAATAAAAATCCCAATAAGCGTATATTGATTGGTTTGCGCAAAATTTATAGCGTCTACAAAATAGGGGATAGATTTATGGCATTTTTATTATTATTTTATTTTTTTACTAGTAATGGCAGCGATCTGCGACATTATGGCAGACACATCTGTCAGTGCTACAACGCAGAAGTACTGCAGATAAGGTAGCAGTGCATCATCACATGATTGCTATCTAGGCCTTTCCAGCTCAGGAGAGAAGCTAAAACAACAAAAGCAACATTACATATAGGATTCCAGCAATATGTCTGATCCAGCCGCTTTCAGTATGTCCGAGAAGTAAACAAATTTGAGGGATCGACTACACCTGGGGCTATTAAATCTCGTAAGATGACATCCAGCAGAGCAGTGTGAGCACGGACCTCACAGCTGACTCGGATCCCGGGACATCTGATGTTTGGTTCCTGCTGATGACATCCAGCAGAGCAGTCTGATAATAGTCCATTGATGCCTTAAAGACCCCCTGTAATTAAGGGGTCCACCTGATCTGGTAAAGGCATCCACATGTTTTTATTTATTAGACCTGCAGACAAGTAACTGACCTGGATATTACCAGAAGAATATTTATGCTTTATCTTTTATGGACTTCAAATGATTTATTTACTTTTTTAATTAGTTTGAAACATTTTTTCCATATAGCTATTTTGTATCTGTCTTTTTGCGCTGCACTTAACTGTTTAATAACAGACACATCGGACACTTTTGACACATTTTTGGGACGACTGACAATTATACAGCGATCAGTGCTTTAAGAATGCACTGATTACTGTATAAATGCAACTGGCAGGGAAGGGGTTAACACTAGGGGGCGATCAAGGGGTTAACTTTGTTCCCTAGTGTGTGTTCTAACTGTGGGGGGAGGGGACTGACTATAGGAGATGACAGATCGTGGTTCCTAGCTAGGAACTCACGATCTGCTTCTCCTCTCCTCACAGAACAGGGATTTGTGTGTTTACACACACACACGTCCCTGTTCTGCCTCTCATGCCCGCGATAGCGCATGGCTGGCAGTCATTGTAACCGCCGGTCACGAGCATCGCCACTCCTGCAGTGCAGTGTGCGCCTGCTATCCCGCTTAAAGGAGCTGGCGTACAGCTACGACGGCTCGCGGGATCGTGCCGACCTGCCACAGTATAATGACAGGCGGCTGGTCGGCAAGTGGTTAAGACATCTCCAACAAATCTCTGTATTGTCTTTATCTATTTTATTTAAGTCCACTGGACTTCAGTACCACCTCATCATGATTTTATAATTTCTTTCTTGATGTTTAACAGCTACTGATAGTTTATGTTATTAGTGAAAATGCCTTGTCCAATTCTATTAATGGAATCGAACTCTCTATATAATTTTCCCATTTTTTCATACATGCTAATTCATTGAGGGGTCCAGAGGGTAATAAAAGTTTATATATAATGGACAATGTATGGGCTGGTCTTCGTTCCTCTACTAACAGTTGTTCAAAGCTAGTTAGTGGTCTGTCAATCAAGAATGGTTGTATTTGTTGTATATGCACTTAATTGATAATGCTGCATCCATTTATTTTTATGTTCAGACCCCATGTCAAGCAATCGTGGAAGTTTGCCTTCTTCTAGAATCTGAACTATCCTCGTAGTCTCCAACCTGTTCCATTTAACACAATTTGTATCTACTAATGCTGGTGGGAAATCTATTATCCTTATTAAGGATGCAGCTTGTAGATATACTGTAAAATCACAGGGAGAGCAACAGCTCCATTCTTTTTCGTTTTAATTAAGATTTTTCTTTTTATTCGTGGTGTTTTTTGGGCCTAAATAAAACTTCCTATGACTTTACGTAATTGTACTATTTTTTGGAGTAATCAGGGGTATGGCTTGAAATATATATAATAATTTTGGTAGTATTTGCATTTTCACTACGTTAATTCTTTCCATCCATGAGTGAATAATTTTACCGTATCTTTGGAGCGATTTTATACATTTTGGAATTATTAACATATAATTTAATTCCTGTAAATTCAGGTCTCTTGGGATGTATAGCCACAGATACTTAATTGCCTCCTTTTGCCATTTAAAGGGAATATCCTTCTGAAGAAGTACTTGAACTTTATCTGTTAGTGACACATTCAACATTTCTGATTTGTTATAATTAACTTTAAAATGACTTACTCTTCCAAACCGTTTAAATTCCTGCATAAGATTTGGTATTGTAATTATTGGTTTAGTGACATATATCAATAGATCGTCCGCGTATACTGCCATTTAATATTCTTTTCCTTTAACATTTATCCCTTGAATATCTCTATTTCTCCGTATTGCTGTAGTAAGATGTTTCATCACCATCACATAAAACAATGGGGACAAGGGGCATCCTTGTCGGGTGCCATTTGATATTTCTACCTACTCAGAGAGCATTCCATCTGACCTTATTTTTTCCCTGGGATTGGAATACAATGCCATGATCTTTTGAAGCATCTTAGGTCCAATCCCTAGTTGAGTTAAAGGGGTTGTAAACCCTAGTGTTTTTCACTTTAATGCATTCTATGCATTAAGGTGAAAAAACACCTGGCAGTCAGCGGCCCCCCAGCCCCCCCATTTTACTCACCTGAGCCTCTTCATCTCTTTGTCAGGGACGCACTATCCCTCTCTCATAGATATGAACAGAAAAAGTATTTCTCCTGCGCTCGTGCAGGTGGTATTAGTATGGAATGGTAGTACAGGATGACCATGCGTGTCCTGCGGCCTAAACTGACCAGGGGTGGTCCGAAGAAGGCCGAGTGAAAGAAAGGGGTGAAAGGCACGTGATCTAATGCTTGAATCAAGATAATACAGTTTATTCTTATACAAAGTGGATAAGTACAAAAAAACTTACTTTTAGTGATGCGGGCGCCCGCAAGGTAACCCCCTCGGGAGAGCGCTTCTCCTATCTGATGCGGGGAGTAGCCGCGAGAGCCACCGGGGGACCCCAGAAGAGGATGTTCGGGGCCACTCTGTGCAAAGTGAGCTGCACAGTGGAGATAAGTATGACATGTTTGTTATTAAAAAAAAACAAAAGAAACAATCCTTTACAATCACTTTAAAGTTTCTTTCAAAAACCGCCATCCCACCCTGTCAAATGCTTTCTCAGCATCTACCGACAAAAGACATGTTGGCATGGCGGTCTTTTGGGCGTATTTTACCAGTGTACACATTTTTATTATATTATCCCTCGTTTCTCTCCCCATTGTAAAACCAGCTTGATCTAAATATATATGATTAGGTATATAGACGCATGTCCTTTTCTGGTTTAGGAATAAGTGAAATATAAGCTTCTAAACTTTGTGGTGCAAAAGCTTGTGAAGTCGATATGGAGTTAAATGTTTTTCTTAAGACAGGTGTAATTATCTCTTGAAATACCCTATAGAATCTGGGGGTATATCCATCCGGGTCTGGGCTTTTGCCCAGGACCAGTGCAGCTATAGCTTGCTGTATTTCTTCCATTGAGATCTCTTTTTCAAGTTCCTCCACTGTTTCTTTGGGGAGAGTAGGTAACGCTGTTTCTTTAATGTATTGGCGCATTCCCTTTCCTTGTTTCCTTGTTTTGTCTTTATATTATATAGCTTGGAAGAGTATGTATGGAATGTTTTAGAGATTTATGTAGGGTCGTATGTCATCCCCCCCCCCCCCCCCCGAAGCTTTCACGATTTTTACAATAGATGTCAAGGGTTGTTGTTGTTTTAATGTTTTGGCTAGCATTTTTCCGGTTTTACTCCCATATTGATAAAACCGGGCTCTATTTTTATCCCTTGATCGCAATGATTGTTCATTAAACAGAGTTTGCAATTTGATACACTTATCATTTAACAATATCTTATCCATTGGGTTAGGATTTTGTTTGTGTACATTTTCTAATCTTGAACTTTCTGCCAATAATTGAGATATTCTATGGTCTTTTTCCCTTTTTAATCTTGCACCATGTTTGATGAACAATCCCCGCAGTACACATTTTATGGGAATTGAAGTATCATCCACCTCATGAACTTATTATTTTGTCTCCATGACCCTTGTGGTTTCCTATACTCAATTAAAGTTAGTTCCATATAAATTGGAGCATGATCTGACCAAAGAAAATTACCAATATCGGCGGAGGGCGTCATCATCAGACCTGTTTGACTAATAAAAAAATAGTCTATTCTATGGTACGCATTGTGTATATTTGAGTAATATGAATATTTTTTTTCCGTCCGATGTTGAATCCTCCAGATGTCCACCATTTGATATTTTTCCAGTAGATCAAATTCTTTTAATTGGCTATTATTCCTATTTGATCGAATTGCTGTTGTGTCTATTTTTGGGTCTATTATAAATTTGAAATCTCCTCCGATTATTACCGTTCCCTCTGCTTTGCCCATTGCGTCCAAAAAGACCTTTGTTCCATTCTTAACCTGCTCATAATTTGGCAAGTAAAAGTTAATAATTGTAAAAATCCTTCCATATAGTGTGTTGTCTTCAAAATGATGGACCTACCATCTTTAACCTTCCAATTTTGTAGAATTTGATGGGCTAGGTCTCTGTGGATCGCAATAGAAGCTCCTCGCGATTTGGCATATGGAAATGAGTCATGGATCCATGTTGAGTAATTTTAATTATGTATATTGGAGATGTGATCTGAACGAAAGTGTGTTTCTTGAAACAGAATGATACCAACTTTTTTGCTTATGAAATGAATTTAAAATGTGTGTTCTTTTAGAGGGAGAGTTAAGGCCTCTGGCATTAAAGGAACAAAATTTCAAAACCCCACTCAACAACACACAATACCACCTAATATATACAGTACGTACAAATGTACACACTCACTACAAACTATCTGACCTAATTCAAGTCTGTCTTACTTTTAGTAAGGTCCCTATTAGGGGAGGTCAGGAGCTACTGTCACCTGATCTGCGGCACATCGATATTATACATGCTGCACTATTTAAACTTTTAAAGTTACTGAGTACTGAGCAATTCTTCTGCTAGTTTGTTATTTATTTAAATATAGGTATTTCCATTTTCAAAAAATAAATAAAATACATTTAAATAAGAAATCCTTTTCCTTTTCTTAAAAAAAAAAAAAAAAAAAGTTTTTCTTTTTTTTCCTTCCAAGGGCTAACAATATGCTCCTATTTCAAAATGTTAATATATGTTAATGTTAATATATATATATATATATATATATATATATATATATATATAATAAATAAATACCCCTCCCCCCCAAAAAAACAAACAAAGAACTATTGACTATTATTGAAAATGGGTCCATCTAATTGCAACCAACATCAAATCATCTACATATCTCTACATACATGGTCCCATTTATATCGCTACTTAATCCATTTCAGTGTCAAGGCTCATGGATTAAATAAGAAACTAAACATTTTACAAATTCCCTTGAAGGGTAGTTGGAAGGAGGTGGGGGATCAAAAGGTAAGGGAGGGGGAGGAAAGGTGGAGCGGAGAGAAGAAAAAAAAGAAAAAAAGTAAAAGTAAAAGGGGGGGGGTTTTCCCATGGAGTGGAGTGATTAAATGTGTTTCGCTCCACCCCTTTTTAGTGATTAGGCTCCGGGTTGCGTGGCCTGGCTGGGGTCCGGACTGGGGCTTCTCGCTTCATGCACGTGGGTCTGCTTCATGATGTGCGACTTGTGGACTTTTTCCTTCAACGTTCAAGATGTTGCAATAGCCCTCCTGAACGCCTGCCAGCTGTTGCTATAATGTTCTCTGAAAAATTATCCACCACGGATCGCTTTTCAGGGGGAGTAAACAGTGCTGCTAATATGAATACATGAAAGAAGCCTTTAAGTAAATGCAGTGCTGGGGGTGCCTGTAATTTGGCCTCAAGTTTTCAAAAAGCAAATTACGAGGGCAGGAGGATCCCACCTAGAAACTAATTGTTCCCATGGTTACAGGGAAATATTTTTCCTCCCAGAGTGAGATATAAATGTTTTTTACTGCAAGAATTTTAAAATGGTGATTGCTGGTTTTGTATAAATTTTAATAGAAATGTATATTTTTACATTTTGAAGGATCTCTTTCAATGGTCATATTGGCCAAAATGGTGTATTATGTTCTCCCATATACAAAGACTATTAAGCTTTTTTTTTTTTTTCTTTTTTTTTTAGAATTTTTGTTGTTGTGAAGGGTACATTAGTGTGGACTAAAACCCAAACACATATTTAGATTTCTGTTTTTGTTCCAACTTATTTTGTCCAATATATCTGACCTGTGAGGTTTTTTTTTTATTTTGGTATGTTCAAGGTTTATATGTCTTTTGTATGTTTCATGATTAACAGTCCAGTATTCTCTAGCATTGTAAAAAAATGTAGAGAAGTGCAGGGGAGGGGAAAAGGAGGTGCTGTTTTTGCTATCCAATCTGTTTCTTACTTTTATTTGGTAGTTTACACTCTAAAAATGGACGTTTGGAACTGATTGGCTGCTTGTAGCAGCATGTCAACTTCCCCTTTCTCCACTTAGGATGATTTATTTGCTGCAATGTATATACCACTGATGTGCATACTACAGTATTTAAGACTGGTGGGTCATTTTTTCCATTTACTTGTTTTTTTTTTCCATTGTTAAGTCATTACTATAATGTAAAAACAAATGAAAATCAAATCCAATAGAAAAAAAAAAAAGAAAAAGAAAAAAAGGAAAAGAAAAGAAAAAATGACTAGTTAATTAAGTGATTAGTGTTATATCACATGGATTGTCTGAAGAACAATGTGTTCTTGTTGCTAATGTTCCATTCCCTCTATCCCTACTTATTGCCCTTCCATACCCCCAAACCCTATTCATTACCATCTAATATTTACGATATCTGTATGTGTTAATATAATTAGGAACAGATTAATTTTTGTGATATTTATAATAGATAGGTGAGATTTAAATATCTTAAATTGTAGTGTAGTGTCTGTATCCCTGTGGCACACCATAATGTTACACCCCCTCTTCCCTTATCCTATTCTTCCCCTCCCCCCACCCTCCTATTCCCCCAATTTCTCCTCTCCCCCCTCTTCCCCCCACCCTCTCCAATGCCCATTTTTATCAATAATCCAGTCCTCTATTCTTGCTTCTTCGAATTATTGGGAGAGTCCTTGATCTTTTCTCCAAGGTCTAGTAGATGTTTCAAAATTTATTCTGGACCAATGTGGTAATTTTACTTCAGGAAGCTGGAGAATCTTTAAAAATTCTGGTAAATCCTTCAAATCTCTGAATATGCTTGAATTTGAAATGGAAATCTCCATTTGTATTGAATGTCTCTTTCTTGAAGAGGCTCCAGGAGGGATTTCAATGCTCTCCGTAAGTCCAACGTATGTTTAGAGAGATCTTGAAATAGTTACATAGTTGGTGAGGTTGAAAAAAGACACAAGTCCATCAAGTCCAACTTATGTGTGTGATTATATGTCAGTATTACATTGTATATCCCTGTATGTTGCGGTCATTCAGGTGCTTATCTAATAGTTTCTTGAAACTATCAATGCTCCCCCCCCCCCGCCGAGACCACCCCCTGTGGAAGGGAATTCCACATCCTTGCCGCTCTTACAGTAAAGAACCCTCTACGTAGTTTAAGGTTAAACCTCTTTTCTTCTAATTTTAATGAGTGGCCACAAGTCTTGTTAAAAACTCCCTTCTGCAAAAAAGTTTTAATCCTATTGTGGGGTTACCAGTATGGTATTTGTATGTTGAAATTATATCCCCTCTCAAGCGTCTCTTCTCTAGAGACAATAAGTTCAGTGCTCACAACCTTTCCTCATAACTAATATCCTCCAGACCCTTTATTAGCTTTGTTGCCCTTCTTTGTACTCGCTCCATTTCCAGTACATCCTTCCTGAGGACTGGTGCCCAGAACTGGACAACATACTCTAGGTGCAGCCGGACCAGAGTCTTGTAGAGCAGGAGAATTATCATTTTATCTCTGGAGTTGATTCCCTTTTTAATGCATGCCAATATTCTGTTTGCTTTGTTAGCAGCAGCCTGGCATCGCATGCCATTGCTGAGCCCATAATCTACTAGGACTCCCAGGTCCTTTTCCATCCTAGATACCCCCAGAGGTTCTTCCCCCAGTGTATAGATTTCATTCATATTTTTGCCACCCAAATGCATTATTTTAAATTTTTCTACATTGAACCTCATTTGCCATGTAGTTGCCCACCCCATTAATTTGTTCAGATCTTTTTGCAAGGTTTCCACATCCTGCTGAGAAGTTATCGCCCTGCTTAGCTTAGTATAGTCCGCAAATACAGAGATTGAACTGTTTACCCCATCCTCCAGGTTGTTTATGAACAAATTAAATAGGATTGGTCCCAGCACAGAACCCTGGGGGACCCCACTACCCATCCCTGACCATTCCGAGTACTCCCATTTATCACCACCCTCTGAACTCGCCCTTGTAGCCAGTTTTCAAACCATGTACTCACCCTATGATCCATGCCAACGGACCTTATTTTGTACAGTAAATGTTTATGGGGAACTGTGTCAAATGCTTTTGCAAAATCCAGATACACCACGTCTACGGGCCTTCCTTTATCTAGATGGCAACTCACCTCCTCATAGAAGGTTAATGGATTGGTTTGGCGAGAACGATTCTTCATGAATCCATGCTGATTACTGCTAATGATCATCCCCTCCAAGAGTTTACATACTATTGAGGTTAGGGTAACTGGTCTGTAATTCCCAGGGATTTATTTTGGGCCCTTTTAAAATATTGGTGCTAAATTGGCTTTTCTCCAATCAGCTGGTACCATTCCGGTCAGTAGACTGTTGGTAAAAATTAGGAACAATGGTCTGGCAATTACTTGACTGAGTTCCCCAAGTACCCTTGGGTGCAAGCCATCTGGTCCCTGTGATTTATTAATGTTAAGTTTCCCAAGTCTAATTTTAGTTCTGTTTAATTCAATATGGTCTGTAATCTCTATTTTACTGTTTACTGTTTACATACTTAAAGAATTTATTGGGATTTTTTTTGCTCCCCTCCGCTATGTGTCTATCATGTTCTATCTTAGCCTGCTGATGATGATCTCTCAACCTTGTATTTTTTGAAGGCCTTCTCCTTTGCTTTTATATGCATTTTTACATTGGAGTTAAGCCATCCAGGACTTTTGTTCGTTTTTTAAAATTTATTACCCAATGGGATGCATTGGCTAATACCCTTATTTAATATGCTCTTAAAGCAAACCCATCTCTCCTCCGTGTTCTTTGTTCCTAATATTTTATCCCAATTTATGCCTTCTAGCAAGCTTCGTAGTTTAGGGAAGTTGGCTCTTTTGAAATTCAGTGTCTTTGTATTCCCCTTATGTTTCCTATTTGTGTGATTTATACTGAAGCCAATTGACCTGTGATCGCTGTTACTTAAATTGCCCCGTTTTTCCACATCCGTTATCACGTCAGTATTGTTGGTAATCAGTAGATCCAGTAACGCTTTATTTCTAGTTGGTGTGTCTTCCATCTGACCCATAAAATTGTCCTGCAAGACATTTAGGAACTGGCGAGCCTCTGCCCAGTCTATGTCTGGATAGTTAAAATTCCCCATTATGATAACACTTCCCATCCTTGCTGCTAATCCAAATTGTGATAGGAGATCTGTCTCCCCCTTCCTCCCTCAGGTTAGGGGGCCTATAGCATGCTCCCAGTATTATTTTCCCCTTAGCTTCATCCCTTTGGAGGTCTACCCATAAGGATTCCACCTCCTCCCTAGCTCCCTTAGTGATGTCATCTCTCACATTCACTTGTACATTATTCTTGATATATAGGCATACCCCTCCCCCCTTTTTTTTACCCTCTCTATCCTTGCGATAAAGGGTATACCCTTGAATGTTTGCCAGCCAATCATGGGAGCTGTGGAACCAGGTCTCTGAAAGTCCCACAAAATCCAAATCCTTCTCATACAACAGTATCTCTAGTTCACCCATCCTGTCAGCCAGGCTCCTGGCATTGGTGAACATGCCATGTAGTTTAGACCAGTCGCATATTATCCTCTTATTGGGTGTTCCGAGATTGCAACTAGGACTTGCTACTATACTTACCCTGGGTTTATGTGCTTTGGTCAACCTACCACTAATGCCCCCAATACTACCCTCTAGAATATGTTCCGCGCTGACTATCTCTACCTCTGGACCCTGTTTAAAAACCCCTCTAGCTTTTTGGCCATCTGCATTCCCAACTGATCTGTACCCTCCTCATTTAGGTGCAGTCCGTCCCTTCTATAGTACGGTTATTGACTGAGAAGTCAGCCCAGTCCTCCAGGAACCCAAACCCCTCCTTACTTCACCGGCTCTTCAGCCACTTGTTTACTTCCCTAATCTCCCTCTGCCTTTCTGGTGTGGCTTGATGTACCGGTAGTATTCCTGAGAATACTATCTTGGAGGTCCTTTTCCTCAATTTAGCTCCTAAGTCCCTAAAATCGTTCTTTAGGACACTCCATCTTCCTCTGACTTTGTCATTGGTGCCAACGTGCACCATGACAGCTAGGTCTTCCCCAACCCCCTCCCAGTAATCTGTCCACCAGATCCGTGATGTGCCGAACCCGAGCACCCGGTAAACAACATACTGTTTGGTGCTTTATGTCTTTGTTACAGATTGGCCTTTCTGTCCTTCTAAGAATTAAGTCCCCTACCACCAGAATCTGTCTTTCCTTTCCCTTCGCCTCCCCCCCACTCTCACTGAAGGAGTTCTTCCCCCGGCAGCTAGGAGAGTCCCTCAGCTCCAGCAGTGCTGGTCCCTGACTGATTTCACCAATGTCACTCAATGGAGCATACTTATTGGGATGCTCCAGACCTGGATTGGTCTCCCTGGCACTGCCCCCTCAACCCTGCCTGACTGTCACCCATCTACTCTTTGCTAAGTGCCTGCAACTCTTTGTCTCCACCCGCCTCTGTGCTGGCCCCTGCTGGCACCTGCCATGTACGTTCCTGGCTCTCCTTTAGTATGGAGGGACTTCTCAGTGCTGACAGTTGCTTCCTCAGATTGAGAACCTGGGCTTCCAGGTAAACAATGTGCTTACATTGTGCACAGCAGTATTCACCCTCGATGTTTGTGAGGATTGTAGTTGTTGAAAAAAATTCCTTTATATCTGTCGTTTGATTGTGTGATTGAGTGAGTTGAATGTGCCCCTGTATTGCTCTTAGTTGTACCATCTGCTATACTTTTCTTAACTTCTCTTATCTGCTATACCTTTCTTTTTTTTTTGAGATTGGGGAGTTTTATTTTTTTTTTTTTTATGCCATAGTTCAAAAATTAGATTTTTTGTCCTCCCACAAACCTCCCACAATCAGGAGTTTAGTAGCAACAAACAACAGCAAGAATATTCCACACTATTAATATTACTATTAATATTACTTTTCACTCACCCGATCTTCAGGGTTCAAGATCTTACAGTATATTCCATTCTTATAATGTAGTTCATATAACGTATGGTAATGTCCCGGAAAAAAAGAGAGAAAAAAAGATTTTTTGATATGCAATATTTCCTTGTTTTTGCTCTTTGTGCACGAACTGTTTAGGATTTGACCTTTCTTTTTCCTTTTCTCTTCCCCTGTCTCCTCTTTTTCCACGTAAAACCCCCCTACCTTTACCAAAGGTAGTCTCAGTCTCAGTCATAGATACATAGTTACATAGTTAGTCAGGTTGAAAAAAGACAAGTCCATCCAGTTCAACCATAAAAAAAAAAAAAAAAAATATCGTACAATCCAATAGACCCAATTCTATACCCACAGTTGATCCAGAGGAAGGCAAAAAACCCCAGCAGAGCATGCTCCAATTTGCTACAGCAGGGGAAAAAATTCCTTCCTGATCCCCCAAGAGGCAATCGGATTTTCCCTGGATCAACTTTACCTATAAATGCTAGTACCCAGTCATATTATGTACATTTAGGAAAGTATCCAGGCTTTTCTTAAAGCAATCTACTGTACTGGCCAGAACTACCTCTGACGGTAGTCTATTCCACATTTTCACAGCTCTTACTGTGAAGAAACCTTTCCGTATTTGGAGATGAAATCTCTTTTCCTCCAGTCGTAAAGAGTGCCCCCTTGTCCTCTGTGTTGACCGTAAAGTGAATAACTCAACACCAAGTTCACTATATGGACCCCATATATATTTTAACACGCTGATCATATCCCCCCTTATTCTCCTCTTCTCAAGAGTGAATAAATTCAGTTCCTCTAATCTTTCCTCATAGCTGAGCTCCCCCATGCCTCTTATCAGTTTGGTTGCCCTTCTCTGCACTTTCTCCAGTTCCCCGATATCCTTTTTGAGAACTGGTGCCCAAAACTGAACTGCATATTCCAGATGAGGTCTAATGATTTGAACAGGGGCAAAATGATATCTCTCTCTCCATACCTCTCTTAATACAAGAAAGGACTTTGCTCGCTTTGAAAACCGCAGCTTGGCATTGCATGCTATTATTGAGCTTATGATCTACCAAAACCCCCAGATCCTTCTCCACTACGGATTCCCCCAGTTATACTCCCCCTAGTATGTATGATGCATGCATATTCTTAGCCCCCAAGTGCATAACTTTGCACTTCTCAACATTAAACCTCATCTGCCACATAGATGCCTAATCAGACAGTGCATTGAGGTCAGCTTGTAAATTGGAGACACCCTGTAAGGACGTTATTCCACTGCATAGCTTGGTGTCATCTGCAAAGACAGAAATGTTACTTTTGTTCCCAAACCCAATATCATTTATAAAGATATTAAAGAGTAAGGGTCCCAGCACCTAACCTTGGGGTACACCACTGATAACCTTAGACCATTCAGAGTAAGAATCATTAACCACTACTCTCTGAATTCTGTCTTTTAGCCAGTTTTCTATCCATTTACAAACTGATATTTCCAAGCCTGTAGACTTTAACTTACACATGAGCCGTGTTTGCGGAACTGTATTGAACGCTTTTGCAAAATCCAAGTATACCACGTCCACAGCCACCCCTCTGTCCAAGGTTTTACTTACCTCTTCATAAAAAGAAATCAGGTTTGTCTGACAACTTCTGTCTTTCATGAATCCATGCTGTCTGTTGCTTAAAATGTTTTTTTCCAGCAAGAACTCGTCTATGTGGTCTTTTATTAAATGCTCCAGTATCTTCCCGACTATAGAGGTTAAACTAACAGGTCTATAGTTACTTGGTAAAGACTTTGATCCCTTTTTAAATATAGGCACCACGTTCGCCCTGCGCCAATCCAGTGGTACTATTCCTGTCATTAAGGAATCCCTAAAAATTAGATACAATGGCTTTGAAATTACAGAGCTCAATTCTTTTAGGATCCGTGGGTGGATGCCATCAGGTCCAGGTGCTTTATCCACCTTTATTCTGTCTAAATATTTCTGGACCATATCACTTTTGAGCAATTGTGGATCATTCGGGGCTGTGTCAATACCACCCCCATTATGGACATGAGCTCCCCCATGCTCTTTTGTATACACAGAGCTGAAGAAAGTATTTAATAAATTAGCCTTTCCCCTTGTCCCCAGTCACCCACTCTAGATTATTTTGTAAAGGGCCTACATGCTCAGACCTGACCTTTTTACTATTAATATATTTGAAAAATTTTTGGGGGTTTGTCCTACTATTTTTTGCGATCTGTCGTTCATTTTGAATTTTTGCATCCTTGATTTCCTTTTTACATATTCTGTTAAATTCTTTGTAGCATTTAAATGACACTAGTGTTCCTTCATTTTTATATTTTTTAAAAGCTCTTTTCTTATTGTTTATAGCTTTTCTAACTTTGACCCTGAGCCACATAGGTTTTATTTTTAGCCTTTTAAACTTATTGCCCATGGGAATATACTTTGCAGTGAGGTCCCAAACAGTCTTTTTGAAGAATTCCCATTTCTGTTCTGTGTTTATCGATGCCAATATTCCCTCCCAGTCTAAGTCCTGGAGAGCAGCCCTCATCCTTGGAAAATTTGCTCTCTTGAAGTTAAGTGTTTTTATCTTTCCCGTATGTATCTTTTGTTTACAGCTAACATCAAATGAAATCATGTTATGATCACTGCTACCCAGGTGTTCCTTTATCTGAACATTAGTAATAAGCTCTGCATGGTTTGAGATTACCAGGTCCAACAGAGCTTCATTCCTAGTTGGGGCCTCAATAAACTGGACGGGTCCAGGGATTCCTCTGGTGTCCCCAGGTATCCTCGGTTCTTCAGGTCCTTCCCTGTCTGTAGATCGTAGGACACAGCATTCGTTTCCGTTAATTTCCACGAGGCGGTCTCTCTCTGCTCTCCGCTCTCTCTGCTATTTTCCATGATGTTTTCCGGGAACTCCCAACCACCACCGATCCCTGCCGATCTCCCCCAATCACTGCCGATCGCTGAGTGGGCTCACCACGGGTTTCCCGAAGCAAGCCGAAGTAAGCCGTGAACTCCACAACTATAGCTGAGATCTTCCACAGGGCTCTGACTAGATCCAGCAACACTCCCCTGAGCCTCTGACCTCACCAGGCCCCACCTCCGATCCTGAAGTGGGCCGAGAGCCTCTGATAGTAGCCAAGGCTTCTACGAGGTTCCGGCTCCAATACAGGGGTATTCCTCTCCACGGATACTAGCCAGGCACAGCCTTCCCAGCACTGTGGTCAATGAGCCCACAGCAAAGGGATCCCACGCCACGAAGTATCTCCTGCCACCCGGATGCTACTAGGTAAGAGCCAGATATGAACTAGTCCAGGTCTGTCAATATTACACTGCAAATTTTTATGATGTTGGAACTGTTCTGATACTGCTGGTCCAAAAGCTAGCTGGTCAGCCTACTCTCACATGCTCCATTACTGCATGCTGTCTCAATGTGTGGCCTTCTTGGTCAGCAGCTCCTCCCCCCTCCTCTCTCAAAATGTTGTTCTATATGCCTTGCTTTCCTTCTCTAATCTACAATATATCTAAAGAAAATGGCCAGGCCCATGTCCTGCATATCCCTCTACCAATATATGCTCTTAATTAAACCCGTCTGTGATCACCTTCCACTCACCATCATTCTATGGCTTCATCATGAAGCCCTCTTGTCCTGTATCCTCCAAAGTGAGATGGTGATTGGCATACCTTCACACTACTAGCTCCAATTTTTCCAGTTTCCAATTAAATCCCATCATCCCACCTCACCACCATCAGCTTCCCCTCTTTCCCCCATCATCAACTTTAATTAACCCCCTTCCACCATCATTTAGTATATTATACTCTAAAAGGAACAAAACACACCATAAAAGGATAAAAAAAAAAAAAGTTAATTCTGAAAATGCAGTAAACGTGTCTTCATAAGTTTTAGGCCCCCTTCACAGGGGTGCTGAGTGAACCATTGAACGGGCCATTCTTTTATCGTCGGGTGCTGTGTGCAGGCAGCCCATTCAAGTTTATTAGGACATAGCGGCTGCAGAAACACAGACAATTTGCCCCCAATGTGGCAGGCTTGCGGGTTCAGGTGAGCAGCCCCACATGCCTGTCACAGCCGGTGCATCCTAATAGACCTAAAATGGGCTGCATGCATGCAGCACCTGGCATTAAGCTCTGTGAAAAATGGACCCGTGTGTGGGCATTCTGTTACAGTCAATATTCCTGAAGTAGTAATCTGAAGGGCTAAAAAAAATGTTGTAACTTGTATAATATTTAGATTTTTTTTTTCCTCTAGACACTTAAGTTCTTCCCCACACAGTTCACAATGATATTAACACAGTCTCTGAGTAATAAAGATGTTACTTGCCACTTTCCCACAGAGCCAGACAAAATCTTGGTGTAGTTGCAGTCCATTGTCAGGGGCAAGCACAGCAAAAAATAGGATTTTTATTACAGCTTACCTGTAAAATCCTTTTCTTGGAGTACATCATGGGACACAGAGCCTTAAGTAATTACTTAAGGGTTATGGGCCACCTTCAGGTGTTGACACTGGTATACCCAATCAAGGAAGTTCACTCCCTATATAACCCCTCCTCCTTCCAGGAGCACATCAGTTTTTGTAGCAAAGCAATATACTTAAATCCCAAAAGAGGGGAGGGACCTCTGTGTCCCACGATGTACTCCAAGAAAAGGATTTTACAGATAAGCTGTAATAAAAATCCTATTTTCTTTATCGTACATCATGGGACACAGAGCCTTATGTAATTACTTAATGGGACGTCCCGTAGCAATGCTACTTAAAGGGGAGAGAGAGACAACCCGCAGGGTACCTCCAGACTTGAGGACTTATACTGCTGCCTGCAGCATACTGCGCCCAAAGGCGATATCCTCATACCTCCTTACACCTGATAAAATCTTTGTGAATGTATGCACTGAAGACCAAGTTGGGGCCTTACAGATCTGAGCCATGGAGGCCTGGTGACGCACTGCCCAAGAAGCACTAACCGCCTGGTAGAGTGCGCCTTAACTTGAAAAGGGGGATCTCACCCCTTAATTATAAGTTTGAATTATAACTTGAATCCACTTAGCAACAGTGGATTTCTACGCTGCCTGTCCCTTCTTAGGATGCTCTGGCAGAATACATAAGACATCAGTCTTAAGAATCTGAGCAGTTGTCTTTTAATAGATTCTCACTGCTCTCACCACATCAAGACAATGTAGTGACTTTTCTTTCCTGGAACATGGTTTTGGAAAAAACGATGGCAGGACAATATCTTAGTTCAGGTGAAAATCTGAAACCACTTTTGGCAAAAGCCTGGACGAGGGGGTAACACCACTTTGTCCTCATGAATAATAAAATATGGCTCTTTACAAGAAAGAACAGCCAATTCCGAAAACCTCCTTGCTGAGGATATAGCAAACAAGAATACCAGCTTCCTTGTCAGAAGGACTAAGGGAATATGCTGTATCGGTTCAAATGGATGTTTTTGTAACACTGACAAAACTAAGTCCCAAGGGCTTAAAGGTGATATAACTGGCGGATTAATCCGCATCACCCCTTGTATAAAACCCCAGACTAAGAATGCGTTTTTTTAAATAAAATTGATAAGGCTGAGACTTGGCCCTTAATAGTACTTCATCTCTACGCCTAATTGTAGAAAGGCAAGAATTCTTCCCATGATATATCTCCAAGGGTGTCAACCCTTGGATTCACACCAGGAAACATAAGCTTTCCAGACTCTATAATGTACAGTTCTGGAAGTTGGTTTCCTTGTATTAATCAAAGTAGAGATAATTGACCCGGAAAGCCCACGTTTCCTCAGAATGTGGGTTTCAATAGCCAGGCCGTTAAATTTAGCGTTCGTAAGGTAGGATGGAATATCGGCCCCTGTGAGAGCAGGTCTGGCTTAGTGGAAGGAACCATGGATCCTCCACTGCCATCTTTACGATTTCTGCATATCATGACCTTCTGGGCCATGCTGGTGATGCCAGAATTACCGGTTTTCTTTCCAGCTTGATCCTGCAAAGAAGTCGAGGCCGCAATTGAATAGGGGGAAATGCATAGATCAGTGAAAGCTGATCCCAGGGTATAACCAACGCATCTGTTCTGCATGCAAATGGATCCTTTGTTGTGGACACAAAGTTGACTAACTTTATGTTGAACTGGATGCTAGAAGATCTACGTCCGGAGTTCCCCATCTTTGACAAACAGCCTGAGAATATGTCGGGGTGAAGAAACCATTCCCCTGGGAATAACTGCTGGCGACTTAAATAGTTCGCCTGCCAATTCTCTATTCCCGGAATGAACACTGCTGATAGGAATATTTCTTTCTGCCCAAGTTAGAATATGGTTCACCTCTCTCTGCGCTGAGAGACTCTTGGTGCCCCCTTGGCGATTGATATAGGCCACAGCCCTGGCATTGACGGATTGGATCCTGACAGGACAATCACTTAACCTGGAAGTCCAGGTCTTTAGAGCCAGATGCACTGCCCGAATCTCTAGGATTTTGATGGGCAAGGCTCTTCCGGTCCTTGGACAGTTGTCTTCCTTAGTACTGCTCCCCAGCCTGAAAGGCTGGCATCTGTCGTTATTATTTTCCAGATAACAGGTCTGAAGGATTTTCCTTTCAGCAGATTCTGGTTCGTAACCACTAATTGAGGCTTTGGGACACCCTTGGGGACAGCTGCATTGGCAAGTCCAAAGCTTGGATCGTCTTGTTAGCAGATAGAATACTATTTTGCAACAGTCTTGAATGGAACTGGGCATAGGGAACTGCTTCAAATGAAGCCACCATCCCTTCTAACAACCTCATGCAAAACGTGAATGGAGGGATCTCCTTTTGACCTGACCATCCGCAACAACTCTCTTATGAAGTTGTTTTTTGCCTGGGCAAGAACACCCTTTTACTGGGCTGTATCTATGATCAGACCCAAATACTCCAGCTTTTTTTAGGGAGACTTCACTAGGTTGAGAACGCAACCCAGACTTTTCCAGGTAACTGGTTGTAACACCGATTGGTCTATTAGCAATAGATCATCTAGGTATGCCAAGACTGTTTAAGCCCTGTGCCCTTGACCTGGCAAAAGGTGGGGCTAGCACTTTTGTGAACAATCGGGGTGCTGTAGCTGGCCTGAAGGGCAAGGCTATAATTTGAAATGCTGCTGTTCTACTTCGAACCGCAGAAACCTCTGGTGAGCGGGAAATATATGGACATTCAGATATGCATCCCTGATGCCGATAGGCGCCATGTATACAGGGGCTGAATGTTTTCCCCTCTTAGAGTCGGACGGTGAAGGCCGTCGCCACTGCCTAGAGGCAGCTGCCCCTGGCGCAGGGGAAGGAGTCCGTTTAAATAAAAGGACGTTTATAACTTCTTGGACAAAAGAGTATCTTTCCTGCTAGAAATCATTTGGATGTATTTGACCAAATCTTCCCCAATGAAAAGGGAAACTAGTCAGATGCCTTTTTGCAAGATGCTTCTGCTGACCAACTTTTTAACCACAGGGTCCTACGCATGTGTTTTAGCACAAGCGCAAGGCGGGGCGCTTGGTGGATAGAGTCTTTTATGGCGTCTATGGCAAAACATAGCGCCTTTGGTAGGAGGATTTTAACAAAAAATTCCAACTTCTTATCTGTTGGATCCTTAAGCATTTATGCATCTTTATTGATGCTCGCAGCGTCTACTGCTGGTATTTTCCATCCTTTGTGAATTTTTTCCTCCATGATAGAGAACTGAGAAACTCTTTGGAGGGAAAAAATGCTTATCCAAATGATTCCATTCAGCATAAATAAGCCCTTCTAGAAATGCATGAAAAAGGCTATAAAGGTTTTTTTAGAAAAAAAAAAAAAAAAAAAAAAAAAAAAAAAAACAAGGAAGGGACCGAACTTTCAGCTGACTCTGTTAGGAGTAGCATAAAAAGTGCAATGAACCATCTCTGTAAGAGTTTGCATTATTAATCTGTCAGATTGGGAGGTTGCATAAGGTTAATCAACTGTTTCCTCCACAGAGGAAAATTTGGCTTGTTTTTCCCTGTGATCACCTGAGGGTAATACCGCATCCTGTGCCCACTGTTCCCTTGGGTTTGAGGTGAGGGAGGGGGATCTAGCACGCTTCCTATCCTCTTGGATGGAGGATTCGATTGAAGCCACTAATCTTCCTTCTAAGCCCTGCAGGGCAGAGGAAAATGCATCTTCAGTCACGTATACAGGGGCTGAAGTGTAAGAAGTAGTGGCACAACCAATTGCTTCCAATGACTCACCCTGGCTTGCCATGTCAGGTATCTCCGGAGAGGATGACAGTGTGGAGGCATGACTGGAGTTCCCAGCAGCTAGGGGTGGAATCCTTGGTACCTTTGTGGTAGCTCTGGAAGTAAAAGTGCTAAGCACAAAAGCAGAGGCACTTTAAGAAAAAAATGATGGTATTTGCTGAACAATAGTTTTAGCAAAAAACAATGACACAATAATCATCAGCCTTTGATGCTGAGTAACCATAATATTTCCTGTACTGGAAATGCCTGCTTACACACCTTTACATGCCCAGCGCTCCTGTGTCTCTCATGCCGCGTACAAACGATCAGACTTTACGGCACACTTTGTCCGGCGTACCGGATTTCGTCGGACAATTCGATCGTGTGTGGGCTCCAGTGGACTTTGTTTTCTCAAAAGTTTGACAGACTTAGATTTGAAACATGTTTCAAATCTATCCGACGAACTCGAGTCCAGTCGAAAAGTCCGCTCGTCTGTATGCTAGTCCGACGGACAAAAACCGACGCTAGGGCAGCTATTGGCTACTGGCTATGAACTTCCTTGTTTTAGTCCGGTCGTACGTCATCACGTACAAATCCGTCGGACTTTGGTTGATTGTGTGTAGGCAAGTCCGTTCATTCGGAAAGTCAGTCGAAAAGTCCGCCGGGCAAAGTATGCCGTAAAGTCCGGTCGTGTGTACGCGGAATTAGTGTGACAGACTTCTGTCTTCAGCATATCCACCCTAGTGTGTGAGCTATGCCCCTCTGCAATACCAGCCCCCCTCCTTGTTGTTTTTTTTTTTTTTTTAAATAACACTAGTCCGCGTGTGCGGTATTCGGGTCTGCAGATGCAGCACCGGCCGCAATAGACGCTAGACTTTTACAGTCTGCAATGCTATACAGGCGCTGAATGCCTGTCCGGGCTCAACAAGGGCAAGTCTGATAATGCAAACAGTGGTAGCTGTTACCGCACCTCCCCAGGAAGAGAGGGGAGGGGGAGGGGAATTTATGTCAGCAGTGTTTGTTAGGCTCACAGTTTTAAAGGAAGACTTCACTTTATACAAAAAAATGCAAATCGCTGTTTTTGTATGTGTTCATAAACTACTGCTGTACCCCCTTTAGATCCCTCAGAAGAGCAACACCATCTGTTCAATTAAGAACCCCCCTCTGGCTGCTGGGACCACACCCGCTGCTATAGCCGGACACAGAGCTGCTGAAAAAGGCATCGTACAAGGTAAGTGTATTATACTCCCTCTAGAGGAGACATTTTTAAAAAGGCATACAGAGTATATATATAGGTGAACTTTTTACAGTTCCTAGGCTTCTCCCCTTACCTTAGGATACTACCCCTTACCGTAGGATACTACTGAAAACAGACGGATCCAAACTTCACCCATCAGGACAGACAGCATAGTTAAACCTTCAAAAGACCGTCTCCCTTTTAATAGGAGTTCCACTCCTTTGGATCTGTAAATCACCCCTCAGGACAACTTTGAGTAATGTAGCAAGACCAAAATGAGTCCGGGTTCCTAGGGTCCAGCCCTCAAAGAGAAGCGTTACAGGCAGAACCTCATTCTATGCGAGGCCCAGGTACCATCCTGTGGCCACAGTAGCGTGGATGGATGCGGTTGTGGAGGTTTTTTAAATCCAGCATGGATCCATTCTGGAGCTCCTCAGAGCTTCACTCATGACCAACACCTTAGACACTGGCGAAAAAACTGATGTGCTCCTGGAAGGAGGAGGGGTTATATAGGGAGTGAACTTCCTTGATTGGGTATACCAGTGTCAACACCCAAAGGTGGCCCATAACCCATTAAGTAATTACTTAAGGCTCTGTGTCCCATGATATAGGATAAAGAAATGACATTGAGCCCCATGTTGGGCCTCAAAATTTAGAGGTCTCCTGACTTCCAAGGGCCTGATGGTGACCCCCAGAGCCAGGGAGAACTGACATTCCTCCTCAGGGTGCAGGTTACTAGACATAGTGGGTGTAGTGCAAGGTGAAAAGATTGGGCGCCAGTCACTTTTTGTAAAATGAACAAAGAGAGTTTTATTTCTTTTAACAGGAACGGTGAGGAGAGAGGGTTTAGGGCACAGGACACCCTTGGGCAAATGTAATAGCAACTAAGGCAAACTCCGCAGACAAAAATAGAACTAGACAGGGCAGACAGCAATACAGAAAGAGTACCTTTAAGCTGAATGTAACAATCTGTATCTTGTAGCAACTGCTGTCTCCTATGGCAACAACTTCTCGCATAGTATCCTACTGTAGATCTTTCAGTTTAACTCACATATAGATCCTTAAGCTCAGCTCGCCGTCTCTCCCACTAGACTTCTAGGACTCTCAGCCACATGCTGGATTCCCCAAGCTTCACCCACAGCTAACCGCTGTACCTTATCTTTAAGCTTTACTTACCGCTACCCGCCGTACTCCTTCAAGCTTTACTCACAGATACCCACTGCATTCACGGATGAGTCTCCACTGAAGCTTTTCCACTTACTTCACTGTCCCCGGCTAGTGAAGCCTCTGCTCTGGTACTACTTCAGGACTGCATCCCTTCCAAACTTGCATCTGGCAACAGGAATGGTCATCCCTTTGTGGCAATTGCTTCTCCTTTACCTCCGTCAATGGTCAAGCTCCCCTTGGGCTGAGCCCCTAACACACATGGTTCCGTCCCAAGCTTCGGGCGTAACCTTGGCTGCTCCTCTTTTGCAGAACCCTGAACTGCTGGATAGGCCTTAAGTGCACCTAGCAGCCAGCATGCCTCCTGGATAGGCCTCAGGCTTCAGGCCTAGCAACTAGGAGCTTCTCGACACACACCCACCCAGGCCGCAGCCTTGGATGGGAAGGACCCCGATCACCTGACTGCTCCCAAATAAATAGCCTATCCCAGCATACACAGCGGTCAAAGAAACTCCTGCTGATTGGCTGAGACAACCTAGTTACCCATTACCTGATTTTATGATAATCCATCATTCTAATGCCAAAAGTAACAGTGCCACCTATTGACAGAAGAGAGAGACTACCCCAAACTCAGACTTAGAACAGGAATCAGTGGATCAACCTACCAATTAGCCAGGCTAGTTACCACCTAACACAACTAGATTTATTAGCAGCCCCGTTTAGGACCAGGGTGCTACATCTGTGTATCATCTGAACCAGTCACTTCACTGGGTATGTGTATGGATTTACAACCACTTTAAATACATTTAAATACATGTTAAATTTAAAATCAGATGGGGCTTTCTTTTGGCATTATACTGTTATAATGTGTGTTGTTTTGAGTTAATGCATTCATTTAAAAGGCAAATCTGAAAAAAGTATGATGGCTTATGTTTTTACAAGACACAACTAGTATGAGCACTGAGTAGGAATATTTTTGATAGCCCCTCACGTGAATGCATTCAAAATTATTGTTTGACCTAATTGCTATTGTGTACAGTGGATGCATTCAATTTGTGGTGTTTCTACATAATAACAACGTGAATGTTAAAGATTTTTCTTTTTACAAAAAACAATGAAAGGCAGTGCTAAAAGTGTTCTGCAACTAATGTCCACCTAGTTACAAAGAGGTTAATAATCAGATAATGGCACACTTTAGATATGTGTTGATATGGCAAATTAAATTTTCATATCTGTCATCTCTCTTTCCTACAGTTCCAGCAGTCCCGCCAGGCTTCACAATACCACTGTTTTTCATGCTATGGTGTATTTGATAACAACAATGGCTTGTAACAGAATAGTCTTCCCCTACCTTGCTAGAGAATGCAACTTCTTACTGATTAACAGATGGAGCCTGCTTCCTGGTGGTTTCCCTTGCGGAGGCCTTTCTTCTTGACAGGGAATGTCTTCCCTCTGCTGGGTAAGGCAGTAAATAGCAATATGCACCTATCACAACTACAGAAAGAAAAGCTGCAGGTCTGTTCAGCTAAAAAGTCCATTCACATATATTCCTAGATAACCAAAAGCTTTATATGTTTTGTGTAAAGCATTCTATCAGCTTTTAAGAATTTAGTTACATCATTTATTCATAGGCAAGCTTAAATTTAAGTACAAATTGGTGAACAACATAGCCCTCTGATAACACCATAATGCCAAAGCATGACTTCTTTGAAAAGGTTTACCCAATAAAAGAACACCTGTAGTCTTGAAGAAAATTGTATAACAGAAAGAATAAGGAAGGTTGCCATTGCCCTTGTTTTTTTAACGATGATGGTTTTAACTACATGCTGGCCAGCGCACGACAATGTATGTCGGCACAATGGCACGGCTGGGCAAATGGGCGTACAGGTACGTCCCCTTTAAATCACGTCATTGTGTGTGCACGCCGCATACTCCGTGACCGTGCACATGGGTCCCGCATACTCGTTGTCCGCCGGGGGCCCGCAATCGTGTCACGGAGAGAAAGAATGGGGAGATGCCTTTGTAGGCATTTCCCTGTTCTGCCTAGTGACATGACAGGGATCTACTCCTCTCTGTGATCGGGAGCAGTGATCACAGTTAAAACACCTCCCTAGGACACACTTAACCCCTTGATCGCCCCCTAGTGTTTAACCCCTTCCCTGCCAGTGTCATTTACACAGTAATCAGTGCATTTTTATAGCACCGTTCGCTGTATAAATGACATTGGTCCGAAAATGGTGTCAAAAGTGACCGATGTGTCCGGCATAATGTCGCAGTCTCGATAAAAATTGCAGATCACTGCCATTACTAATAAAAAAAATTAATAATAAAAATGGCATAAATCTATCCCCTATTTTGTAGACACTATAACTTTTGCACAAACCAATCAATATACGCTTATTGCGATTTTTTTTTTACCAAAAATATGTAGAAGAATACATATCGGCCTAAACTGAGAAAGAAATTAGTTTTTTTATATATTTTTTGGGGATATTTATTATAGCAAAAAGTAAAAAATATTTTTTCAAAATTGTCGCTCTTTTTTTGTTTATAGCGGCAAAAAAAAATAAAAACCCCAGAGGTGATCAAATGCCACCAAAAGAAAGCTCTATTTGTGGGGAAAAAAGGACGTCAATTTTGTTCGGGTGCAATGTCGCACGACCATGCAATTGTCAGTTAAAGTGACACATTGCCGTATCGCAAAAAGTGCTCTGGTCAGGAAGGGGGTAAATCCTTCCGGGGCTGAAGTGGTTATAGCAAACCTAGATTCAGGCCCCTATCCTTTAATGCACGGGTCTCCAAACTTTCTAAACAAAGGGCCAGTTTACTCTCCTTCAGATTTTAGAGGGGCCGGACTGTGACCAGTGGCAGTAGAAAATGCTTTAGGCTTGATGGTCAGTGGGAATGAAAAAATACATAGTGCTTTTGGTCAGTAGGAGGAGGAATAGTGACTCATTGTTGGGGTCAGTAAGAGGACTAGTACCCCTTTGCTGGTGTCAGTGGGAGGAATAGTTCTCCATGGTTGGTGTCAGTGGAAGGAATAGTGTCCCATCCTTGGTGTCAGTGGGAGGAATAGTGCTGTATCGGTATCAGTGGGAGGAATAGTGCCCCATGTTTGGTGTCATTTGGAGGTATTATGCCCCACTGTCGGTGTCAGTGGAAGGAATGGTGTCTCATCGTTGGTGTCAGTAGGAAGAATAAAGCCTTGTATGAGTGGAAGGAAGAGCACCCCAAGGGCTGGAAAAAGGCAAGTAAATGGCTGCATCCAGCCTGCAGGCAGCAGTTTGGAGACCACTGCTTTAGGGTGAGAGAGGTGACACTAAAGGATCTAACAGCTCTTTTTTGCCTAGGCCCATTTTTTCATCAAATGCACTGGGTCTCTGTAAATTAGCTCTACCTGTTTCTGTATCCTGTCCCCTGGTGACAACATTGATGTAATTAGATGCATGTATAGATGGGGTATGCCTATCACTCTCTAGATAGGTTCCTATGAGGATAGATGACCATAGTGTGCCTAGGCACTGACACAAAAAGGAACGTACTCAGATGTAAATATTTCAGAACAAAGGCACCTGGATTTTGTCATATTAAACTGTGCTGATGAATCATGTTAGACGGCTAAACTTTTAATGTATTTATAGGTCTACTTTGGGATATTTTAAAAGAGAGATGTTAACTGCTTGCCGACCAGCCGCTGCATTTATACTGTGGCAGAATGGCTCGGCTGCGCAAATCGCCGTACTGGTTCGGCAGTCCCTTTAAAGGCTATAGCAGGCGCCCATGGCATGTTGCCGGAGCCAATTCACGTGGCCGGCGGCCCCCATGTCCGCCGGCAACCTGCGATCGCTCCACAGAGAGCCAGAATGGGGAATGTAAACAAACAGATCCACGTTCTGATAGGGAAGTAGAGAGAGATCTGCTGTTCCTAGTGATTAGGGACAGTGATCTTTTTCTACTCCCAGTCAGTACACTCCCCCCACAGTTAGAAATACTTCCCTAGGGAACACTTAACCCCTTGATCGCCCATTAGTGTTAACCCCTTCCCTGCCAGTGTCATTTATATATATAATTAGTGGCTATTTTTGGCACTGATCGCTGTATAAATGTCACTGGTCCCAAAAAAGTGTCAAAAGTGTCTGATCTGTCCGGTCTGCCACAATGTTGCAGTCCTGCTAAAAATCGCTGATCACCACCACTAGTAAAAAAAAAAAAAGAATAATAAAAATGCCATAAATATATCCCCTATTTTGTAGATGCTATAACTTTTGTGCAAAACAATCAATATACACTTATTGCGATTTTTTACCAAAAATACGTAGAAGAATACATATTGGCCTAAACTGATGAAGATATTTGTTTTTCTAAAAAAATTGTGGGGATATTTATTGTAGCAAAAACGAAAAAATATTGTTTTTTTGTTTTTTTTTTCAAAATTGTCGTTTTTTTTTTTGGTTATAGCGCAAAAAATAAAAATCGTAGAGGTGATCAAATACCACCAAAAGAAAGCTATTTGTGGGAAAAAAAGGACCTCAATTTTGTTTGTGTACAACGTCGCACGACCGCACAATTGTCAGTTAAAGCGACGCAGTGCCGTATCGCAAAAAATGGCCTGGTTATTATGGGGGTAAATCCTTCCAGGGCTGTGGTTAAGGTGGAACTTTAGGACAAAATTAAAAATGGCCGAAAAAGCACCTGCCTGTCCGCGATGTTGAATCTGAGTGAACTTCCTGAGTTTGCCGTTTTTGAGAGGGTGGAGGAGGGCAGAGAAGTGCTGTGGAGAGGAAAAGCGACTCTGCATTTTTTAGTCCAGCAAATAGAGGGGCATCTCTTTAGTAGCTTCCACAGTGCACAGCCCCAGCGAGAAGGATTTGAACCGCATCTACCAGCAAGGTGCGTATGTTGCATATCCTGGAAGACAATTGGTGCTGGCTTCAGCTGCCCTTACTTAAAATGACTGCTGACCAGGAGCGGACTGACAACTCATGGGGCCTCCAGGCAATAGGAGATCCTGGGGCCCCCTTTCCCCGCCCATGTGTTCAAACCCACACTCAAGCCACACCCTCACAAATCCCCACCTACATATTGCACTGCCCACACTACATGCGTTCGTCACAGTATTTCTCTGCACTATGTTCAAAATAAATGTTATTATAGAATATAAAGAAAAATAAACTTACATTAAAGAAAGTGCAACAACAGTACATTTGCAAAATTAAAGTGATTGTAAAGGCTTTTTTTTTAAAAATAACAAACATGTCATACTTACCTCCACTGTGCAGCTCGTTTTGCACCATGTGGCCCCGATCCTCCTATTCTGGGGTCCCCCAGTGGCTCTCACAGCTCCTCCCCGCATCAGATATCTCCCTATGAAAAGCGCTCTCCCGGGGGGGCGGTTACCTTGTGGGAGTCCAGCATTTGCGTCTTTAGACACATGTTTACGTACATGTGCTCGTCCTACATAAAGCTTTTCATATAGAGCGTTTGCATGGGCCATGGGTGTGCTTTACATTTTTAAAAAATAATTTTTATTTACTTTATATAATTTTCACTGATCACCAATGTAAGGGGCATTCTTTCCACTGACCAACAATGTAAGGAACATTCTTCCCACTGATCACCAATGTAGGGAGCATTCTTCCCACTGACCACCAATGTAAGGAACATTCTTCTCACTGATCACCAATGTAAGGGACATTCTTCTCACTGATCACCAATGTAAGGGACATTCTTCTCACTGATCACCAATGTAAGGGACATTCTTCTCACTGATCACCAATGTAAGGAACATTTTTCTCACCGATCACCAATGTAAGGAACATTCTTCCCACCGATCACCAATGTAAGGAACATTCTTCCCACCGATCACCAATGTAAGGAGCATTCTTCCCAATTTTTCTTTATTAAAAGTCTTGCAATCAATAAGCATAAAATCACTATATATAATATACATAAATATATACATATTTACATAAATGAAAATAAATATAGCAAATCTGCTCTCAAACAAAAAATTACTTTACAGCAAAAGCAAAACTCATCATGAACATGTCATTATTGGGGATAATCTCACTACAACTCACACCAATACACCAGACATCTAAACTGTGAGGTCAAGAAACAAACCCGCACCCATTATGCATGCAGCCCTTCTTCAAAAAGAAGATACTAACCAACAAAAGCTAAGGGAGTGAAAGAAACAGAAAAAGAAAAAGAGCTCCTCACCCAGAGATGGGCAGTTCACCAAAGGCAGGTCTGATATTCCTCCACGCCCTTTTCCAGACCGCCCGAGGCTCCCTGCCCTTCTCAAGACCCCGAATTTTCCCAACCTCACCCAGAATATCGTGCACCACCACCTCAACAGAGAGGACTTTTTTCCGCAGGGTAATCTGGCACCGTGCATTCCATGTGAAGTAACGGACAACTATACTAACTAAAAACAGTGTATCCAAATCAAAATCCCAGCGAGTCGGGAATGCCCCGTACACCCACTCCGCATAACTCATGCGATAGAGAAACGGGATGCCTAGAGCCCTCCCCACCCTTTTATACACCTCTATGTTAAAGGGACACTGCAGCAAAAAGTGGTCCATAGACTCCACTTTACCAACACACTCCGCTCTAGGACAATCTCGATCATCCACAGGGCGATGCTTCAAGTTCCCTCTGACATAGAGCCTACCATGGAAAGCGAGCCAGGCTTGATCCCTAAACTTCAAGGGGATTCTTTCTAAATTGATTAACCACTTCAGCCCCGGAAGGATTTACCCCCTTCCTGACCAGAGCACTTTTTCCAATTTGGCACTGCGTCGCTTTAACTGCTAATTGCGCGGTCATGCAATGCTGTACCCAAACGAAATTTGCGTCCTTTTCTTCCCACAAATAGAGCTTTCTTTTGATGGTATTTGATCACCTCTGCCGTTTTTATTTTTTGCGCTATACAAGGAAAAAGACCGAAAATTCTGAAAAAAAATGATATTTTCTACTTTTTGTTCTAAAAAAATCCAATAAACTCAATTTTAGTCATACATTTAGGCCAAAATGTATTTGGCCACATGTCTTTGGTAAAAAAAATGTCAATAAGTGTATATTTATTGGTTTGCGCAAAAGTTATAGCGCCTACAAACTAGGGTACATTTTCTGGAATTTACACAGCCTTTAATTTATGACTGCCTATGTCGTTTCTTGAGGTGCTAAAATGGCAGGGCAGTACAAAACCCCCCCAAATGACCCCATTTTGGAAAGTAAACACCCCAAGGAAATTGCTGAGAGGCATGTTGAGCCCATTGAATATTCATTTTTTTTGTCCCAAGTGATTGAATAATGACAAAAAAAAAAAAAAAATTACAAAAAGTTGTCACTAAATGATATATTGCTCACACAGGCCATGGGCATATGTGGAATTGCACCCCAAAATACATTTAGCTGCTTCTCCTGAGTATGGGGATACCACATGTGTGGGACTTTTTGGGAGCCTAGCCACATACGGGGCCCCGAAAACCAATCACTGCCTTCAGGATTTCTAAGGGCGTACATTTTTGATTTTACTCCTCACTACCTATCACAGTTTTGAAGGCCATAAAATGCCCAGATGGCACAAACCCCCCCCCAAATGACCCCATTTTGGAAAGTAGACACCCCAAGCTATTTGCTGAGAGGCATGTTGAGTCCATGGAATATTTTATATTTTGACACAAGTTGCGGGAAAGTGACAATTTATTTATTTATTTTTTTTTTTTTTGCACAAAGTTGTCACTAAATGATATAATGATATATTGCTCACACAGGTCATGGGCATATGTGGAATTGCACCCCAAAATACATTCTGCTGCTTCTCTTGAGTACGGGGATACCACATGTGTGGGACTTTTTAGGAGCCTAGCCGCGTACGGGGCCCCGAAAATCACCGCCTTCAGGATTTCTAAAGGTGTACATTTTTGATTTCACTCTTCACTGCCTATCACAGTTTCGGAGGTCATGGAATGCCCAAGTGGCACAAACCCCCCCCAAATGACCCCATTTTGGAAAGTAGACACCCCAAGCTATTTGCTGAGAGGCATGGTGAGTATTTTGCAGCTCTCATTTGTTTTTGAAAATGAAGAAAGACAAAAAAAAAAATTTTTTTTTTCTTTTTTTAATTTTCAAAACTTTGTGACAAAAAGTGAGGTCTGCAAAATACTCACTATACCGCTCAGCAAATAGCTTTGGGTGTCTACTTTCCAAAATGGGGTCATTTGGGGGGGTTTTGTGCCACCTGGGCATTCCATGGCCTCCGAGACTGTGATAGGCAGTGAAGAGTGAAATCAAAAATTTACGCCCTTAGAAAGCCTGAAGGCGGTGCTTGGTTTTCGGGGTCCCATACGCGGCTAGGCTCCCAAAAAGTCTCACACATGTGGTATCCCCGTACTCAGGAGAAGCAGCAGAATGTATTTTGGGGTGTAATTTCACATATTCCCATGACATGTTTGAGCAATATATCATTTAGTGACAACTTTGTGCAAAAAAAAAAAAAAAAATTATCTCTTTCCCGCAACTTGTGTCACAATATAAAATATTCCATGGACTCGACATGCCTCTCAGCAAATAGCTTGGGGTGTCTACTTTCCAAAATGGGGTCATTTGGGGGGGGGTTTGAACTGTCCTGGCATTTTATGCACAACATTTAGAAGCTTATGTCACACATCACCCACTCTTCTAACCACTTGAAGACAAAGCCCTTTCTGACACTTTTTGATTACATGAAAAAATAATTTTTTTTTGCAAGAAAATTACTTTGAACCCCCACACATTATATATTTTTTTAAAGCAAATGCCCTACAGATTAAAATGGTGGGTGTTTCATTTTTTTTTTTCACACAGTATTTGCGCAGCGATTTTTCAAACGCATTTTTTGGGGAAAAAAAACACACTTTTTTACATTTTAATGCACTAAAACACACTATATTGCCCAAATGTTTGATGAAATAAAAAAGATGATCTTAGGCCGAGTACATGGATACCAAACATGACATGCTTTACAATTGCGCACAAACGTGCAGTGGCAACAAAATAAATACATTTTTAAAAGCCTTTAAAAGCCTTTACAGGTTACCACTTTAGATTTACAGAGGAGGTCTACTGCTAAAATTACTGCCCTCGATCTGACCGTCGCGGTGATACCTCACATGCATGGTGCAATTGCTGTTTACATTTGACGCCAGACCGACGCTTGCGTTCGCCTTAGCGCGAGAGCAGGGGGGACAGGGGTGCTTTTTTTTTTTTTTTTTCCCTTTATTATTTTTTAGCTTTTTTATCTTATTTTAAAAAACTGTTCCTTTCATTTTTTGTTTTTTTTAATCATTTTTATTGTTATCTCAGGGAATGTAAATATCCCCTATGATAGCAATAGGTAGTGACAGGTACTCTTTTTTGAAAAAATTGGGGTCTATTAGACCCTAGATTTCTCCTCTACCCTCAAAGCATCTGACCACACCAAGATCGGTGTGATAAAATGCTTCCCCAATTTCCCAATGGCGCTATTTACATCCGGCGAAATCTAAGTCATAAAATGCTCGTAGCTTCTGGTTTCTTAGGCCATAGAGATGTTTGGAGCCACTCTGGTCTCTGATCAGCTCTATGGTCAGCTGGCTGAATCACCGGCTGCATTCTCAGGTTCCCTGTTGAGACAGGAGAGCCAGAGAAAAACACGGAAGACGGTGGGGGGGGGGCATTCTCTCCCACTGCTTGTAAAAGCAGTCTAGAGGCTAATTAGCCGCTAGGATTGCTTTTACATGAAAGCCGACCGCTGGCTGAAAAGAATGATACCAAGATGATACCTAAACCTGCAAGCATCATTCTGGTATAACCACTCAAAGTCGTGAATGGTGTACCTGAAGACAAAAAAATGGTTAACAATAAAGCACAGTAAACGGTAAAGTATAAAAAATTGCATACCTGAAAAGCAAACATGATAAAACATGATAACAATAAAACATTGCAGAATAGAATACAGTAAAAAAGAGCAGAACAATAGAGAGAATAGAGAGAGAGAGAGAATAAAGAGAGAACAATAAAACGACAACTATTATTTTTTATTTTATATTTTTGTTTGTGTAACTGTAACTTTTATAACTGTAACCGGTTCCAGGTTCGGGTCTCTCAAAATGCGATGGCATCTTGGGAGACCCTGTGAAAGTGTGTCCTAGCCTGTGCAATGCTGTACCCTACGCTAATACTCAACTAGTGAATGGTAGCGTTCAAAACATTCACCAATGCAAAGACCAGGATTGACAGGAGGGACAATAATAGCGGGTGTCACGCCTATATCCGCGTTTGCTGCAGACACTACATCTTTTTTGGGGGGGTTCGTTGGGTAGGGGTACTCGGGAGGACATAAAAATGCCTCTCATGCAGCCGACTGCATTTGGTTGGGGATGTGAATGGGGGAAGTACGGGCGCTGCAGAAGTGGTGGGTTCCCAATTAGGATTGGCGAATGCAGCAGGAAGGGCATTATGGGCACGACGGGCCTGTGTTTGTCTTTTTGGTGGCAGCGGGACACTACTTGTGCTTGCCACCTCACCAGCTTGAACTGCACTTATGGGACTCGCCACGTCACCAAGTGTTACTGCAGTGCTGGTTTGACTACAACCGGGGTGTACTAGGCCGCTGGCGCTTGCCAGTTCACCAAAACGCTACCAAAAAAACTGTTAGCGATCGCAGGGATCAGGCCTGACTCTGCGAACGCTGCAGTTATGCGTTTAGTGTTTTGTAAGTGACAGTGATCGATCGATACTGCACTTGGGTGGGCTGGGCTGGGCCGGGCGGAGGGGCAAAACGCAGGTGCTAGCAGGTATCTGGGCTGATCCCACTAACACTGCGTTTTTGGGAACCCTAAACTGCTGGGGACGCCAGTATAGATCTGATCGGATCAGATATTGATCAGTTCAGATACTATACCACTAAGGGAGGTGTACGCTGCGTGCGTGGGTGTTAGCGCGACCGGCGCTAACCTGACGCCTGGGGCTGGTGCTTGCCAGTTCACCAAAATGCTACCAAAAAAACTGTTAGCGATCGCAGGGATCAGGCCTGACTCTGCGAACGCTGCAGTTATGCGTTTAGTGTTTTGTAAGTGACAGTGATCGATCGATACTGCACTTGGGTGGGCTGGGCTGGGCCGGGCGGAGGGGCAAAACGCTGGTGCTAGCAGGTATCTGGGCTGATCCCGCTAACACTGCGTTTTTGGTAACCCTAAACTGCTGGGGAAGCTAGTATAGATCTGAACGGATCAGATATTGATGCGATCAGATACTATACCACTAAGGGAGGCGTATGCTGCGTGCGTGGGTGTTAGCAGTACTGGCGCTAATCTGACGCTGCCTGGGGCGACGCATATCACCGCCGGGCGATCAGGGGGCTAAACCTTTATTCGGTAATAAACAGCGGGTGCCCTGACACTATAAAAAATAAACGAACTAACCAGCGTCACCCGTAACGGTTATACGGTGATCAGTGGTGAAAGGGTTAACTAGGGGGCAATCAAGGGGTTAAAACATTTATTAGATAGTATATGGGGGTCCATGTCGCTATAAAACGCTGACGGCGAACCTAAATATTTACGTCCCTAACTATCGTCACCAGCGACACTAATACAGCGATCAGAAAAATGATCGCTTAGTGACACTGGTGACAGGGGGTGATCAAGGGGTTAAAACTTTATTAGGGGGGGTTAGGGGGGTATCCTAGACCTAAAGGGGGCCTAACACTCACTGCCCTAACACTGTAACTGTCACAAACTGACACCAATACAGTAATCAGAAAAAAAAAAAAAAAAAAAAAAAAAACCTGCTTGGTGTCAGTTTGTGACAGGGGGGGGGGGAATCGGGGTGTTTTGTGTGCCTGGCATGTTCTACTGTGTGTGTAGTGTTGATGCACTCACATACCTGTCTTCTCTCCTCGGGCCGGAACGGAAATTACAGAGCCGAGGAGAGATGACATCATTTCCTCTGCCTCTGTGTACAATACAGAGGCAGGGAAATGATCCCATTGGCTGGGAGCGATCGCGAGGGGGGGGCCACGAATGGATGGCCTCCCCCTCACCACCGATCGCCGGGGGAGATTTGCCGACCGCCGCAGGCACCGGGGGGGGGGGGGTCCGATTGGACCCCCCACCCGCGGGCAGGCAAGGACGTACCTGTAAGTCCTTTTGCCTGCCCGTGCCGCTCTGTCGACGTACATCGTCGTGCGGCAGTCGGCAAGTGGTTAAACGCAACCCCTCCCTCATTACAGAGCCTGGGCAATCCCTTAAGGCCAGTGACACACTGAAAGCAGAGCTCAAAATCCTCTTCTCCAGAAGCTTCCTGGGGAGGGACTTGATATCCTCCACTGTCACCTGCCACTGCCGAAGTATTTTCAGACACGGGGCAACATAAGCCGGGAGCTTGCCATGTCGGACTCTCAGACTTTTCACTGGCCCGCCATCTTCCCAGCATCGCAGAAAAGGCCTAAAACAAGATTGAAAAATGCCCACCCATCCCGGCGGGTTCTCTGCTAGCATGTTACCAAGATTGTACTTTAAAAAGAGCAGAGAAAAGAAAACTATTGGGTTGACCATTCCTAGGCCACCCTCCCGCCTAGACAGGTAAGTTACATTGCATTTGATCAGGTTCAGCCTACTTCCCCATAACAGTTGGAAAAAACAGCTGTACACCCTTGCATAGAGAGATGCTGGCAAGATACAGACGAAGCTGACATATAAAAAGATTGGGACCAGGTACGTTTTGATCAAGTCAACCCTCTCCCTCAAGGAAAGCTTCCATTTCTTCCAGCTTGCTACTTTGGCATTGGCACACACCAACCTGCTTTCCCAATTTCGATGACCATAGTCACCAGGACCAAATTTGATGCCCAACACTTTAATTTCCTGCTGGGGCTCTGGGAAAGCATCCGGAAGTTCGAAGCTTTCACCCTCCTCACCCATTCAGAAAACTTCACTCTTTTCATGGTTGACTTTAGAACCAGAAGCCTCCGTGTACTGCTCTATCATAGAGACCACCTCCTGCGCCTCCTCTGTCCCAGAGACAATAACAGACACATCATCGGCATAGGCCACGACCTTCAGAGGCGGCACACCAGCAATGCCCAAAGGCACCCCGCACAAAGATCCACTCTCTAGCCTTCTTATGAAGGGGTCGATTGCGAATACATATAACAGGGGGCTCAGAGGACATCCCTGGCGCACACCAGAGCCAACCTCAAAAGGCCGTCCAACCCAACCATTAACTAGTGGGAAGCTCTCAGCCCCTCTATATAATGTCTTCAGCCAATCTATAAACCTCCCCTGCAGGCCGTATCTACGAAGTAGCAAATACAGATACTCGTGATTGACTCTATCAAAAGCCTTCGCCTGATCCAATGCCAGCAAGTACTTTCTCCATCCATCAGCCCTGCATCGTTCCAAAGCCTCCCGGACAGCTAAAACCGCTGAAAAGGTACTTCTACCTTGGACCGAGCAGTGCTGATGACTGGACAACAAATCACCTGCTACTGACGACAAGCGCCAAAAAAGAATCTTCGCCAGGATCTTTCTATCAACATTGAGAAGACTGATGGGGCGCCAGTTCTCAATCATTGAGGGGTCTTTACCTTTTGACAGAAGAATCACAGCGGATTGCCTCATGGAGGGAGGGAGCGAACCCTCTTCTAGACAGCTGTTATAAACCTCTGCTAAAAAGGGAGCCAGAATGGACTTAAAACACTTGTAGAATTCAGCTGTCAACCCATCTGGCCCAGGCGATTTTTTGGTAGCCAGCTTCTCTATAGCATGAACTACCTCATCCACTGAAATTGGTTCTGTCAAATCCATCAAAGGCAACGTACCATTTCCCAATCCTGGAGTAGAATCCAGAAAGCTTTCCATCCTGTCCCGACAAAGGTCCTTTCTTCCCAGAAGGTCTGCATAATATGATCTGAAGATCTCAAGGATTCCTGATCTGGACTTCACCAGGGAACCCGTACTATCCCTCAGGCCTATGACCGTCTTAACTGCTATGCCTTGCTTACAGTTCTGGTAAGGATCAGGCGAGTGATATTTTCCATAATCCCTCTCCAGAACCAAGGAGGCATGCCGGTCGTATTGACACTTCCTAAGAAGAAACTTCACCTCAGAGATCTCCCCTGGATCCCCTCTATACGAGACAAGACGATCAAGCTTCCTCCGCAAATGCTGGTAGGCAATGTACATACCAAGCTGCTTCTTCTTACTTATGGCCTTGAAAAGTCCAATTGTCCTTTGTTTCACAAGCTCCCACCACTCTGACTTACTGCCGCAAAAGTCCAGAATAGAAACCTGTGCCTGAAAAAAATCCTCAAAGGATTGTCTTACCTCTACATCTTCCAGGAGAGCCGAATTCAGTTTCCAGGTACCCCTTCCCCTGGGTGGAGTGTCCGAGGCATTCAGAGTCACAGACAGCATACAGTGGTCAGAGAACTCCACCGCCCTCAACTCAGGAGCCGAGAAAGCAGAGTTCTCCTTTAAAAAAAACCTATCTATCCTACTCTGACTATTCCCTCTCTGAAATGTGAATCCCGTGCTGCCAGGGCAGTGCTTAATATGCACATCTACCAGGCCTGCTTGTCTTACCATATCTCTAAGAAAAACGCTATCGTAACCCAGCCTGTCTATGGAGCCTCTCCTGTCTTCAGGCCTAATTATGGTGTTAAAATCACCTCCAAAGACAACCTGCTGGGATGTAAAAAGGAAGGGCTTGATCTCTGTGAGGAGGCATTTCCTGCCCCATTTTGACTGCGGTCCATAGATATTGATTAGGCGCAGGTCCTGCCCCCTAACAGAGACGTCTAAGACCATGCATCTCCCCATTTCTATCTCAATTACCCGCCGGCACGTTACCATATCGGTTTTAAAAAGGACCGCAACTCCGCTGCAGGGCTCAGCCGCAAGAGACCAAAAGGAGGGACCGCATCTCCACTCCCTTTTTGCTAGATGGACATCAGCCAAAGTATTGAGCCAGGTCTCTTGCAAAAATAAAATCTCGGCATCAAACTCGCTGAGCAAAAATAAGGCAATATCACGAGCTCTTGCAGATTTAATGCTGGCGACATTAATGGTCGCCACCCTTATCGGAGTGGGAACTGCCATCAGGATGATTGGGGTAGTCGTTTCTTAACCTTTGCCACACTCTCATCACCCGAAACAGCTCTCTTAAGACTACGTGACTCCCCCTCATCCATGGATGATAAAGAGAAAGATAAATCAGACATATCATCACCTGACAAAACAAAAAAAGTATTACCAAGAGGAACCCCTCCTGGGTCCGACTCTGAGGAAGAAATGACCACTTTACTTGTCTTCCTCTTCTTCTTCCTCCTAAACTTTTCCCACCCCTCATCATCCGAATCCCCCTCAACAGAGGGTGAGACATGGGATATGGGCACCTTTCCCTCAACCCCTCCCCCATCCAACACCCTCACATTCCCCTGACCACGTTTACGCTGCTGAGATACAGGGACTGGAGGCTGAGATGGAAGATCCGCTAAACCTGCCCCCCCAGCAGCTTCTGCTAGCCTGGAGGATCTACGTACAGTAGGATTAGGGACCACCACAGGGGGGACAGACTCAGGGACCACATTACTAGGTGAAACAGAATCCGAAACAACAGATGTAACAGACACAGGAGGGACAGACTCAGGGACCACATCACTAGGTGAAACAGAATCTGGAACAGATGTAACAGACACAGGAGGGGCAATAACAGTTTCCTCCCTAACTTTAGCGGCCTCATCCTCTTTATCAAGCCTCTGTAGCTCAGCCTCCAATTCTGGCAAGTTATGTAATGCCTCTGGGCACTGGCTATAGGGATGACCGAGCTTTTGGCACAAATTACACCGAATTTCGGTACAATCTTTGGCCAAATGGCCCAAATCCTGGCATAGCGAGCATTTCTTACGGGTACAGGTGGATGCAAAATGGCCTTTGTCACCACATTTATTACAGACTTTAGGCTGACCCTGGTAGAAAATGGTCAGCCTATCCCTCCCCAGAAAAGCTGAACAGGGAAGGTGTTGAACTACATTGCCCAGCATGCCCAATTTTAGTGACACTGTCCAGGCCCCTGTCCATATCCCTTGCTCATCAAGGACCTTCCGCAGTGGAGCGAGGACCTCACCATATCGGCGTAGCCATACTATCAAATCAGCCTCTGGTATGGATTCGTTACGCACCAAAATCGTCACCGATTTTATCAGAGGCTGCCTGGAAACCACCTTTGGCACCAAATCACTCCACTGCGGAAGGCCCTTGCACCTCCTATATCGCTCCCAAAATAAATCCAAACCCTCAGGCTTTACAAAGGACAAATCAAATTCATAACTCCCCACTGGGCAAATCAAAGCAAATATATCTGATGCTTTAAACCCCATTTCTAAAACCAACTCAGCCACCCTCCCCCTTACTGGTGGGGTCCCCTCCCCCTCTTCAATTGAACCACATTCCTCCTCCTGTACCCACCAACCATCCCACCACCAAGCCTCCCCAAATTGTGACCACTAATATTTACAAAATTCCCTCCACCCTCCTTGGTGCGACTCCCCAGAACAGACGCATAACTGCCCACATTTCTCCCAGCAGAAGAAACATTTGTGAGTTTTGAACCGTCTGACACATTCTTAGCAGATATCGATTGTACAGATTTGGTCTGCACAATCGATGAGTCTTTCCTCTGCTGAGCAGGGAGAGCAATGTCATTTTTATTTTTCCCAGCAGTATTAACCCCTTCACCACCACCCACCACAGTCATTGTTTTATAATTACTGTCATTCTTAATACTTGCTGGTATATTCATAGTTCCTGTAGTCTTCCCAACAGTGTCAGTTCCCACTGCTGTGCTGGTGGAATCTTCAGCTGGCCTGTTCTCTTCCATCAGGACAGGACTTTCAGCAGGCTGGTCTGACACATCCATGGCTTCCACTACACATGGTGCAATGTGCTGATCCCCTCCCCCATCACCATCAATCAGCTCTGCTGGAACACAGGGAGGCTCAGGTGAGGCAATCTCTTTGCAGGTGTCAGCCATACTGTGTGAAACACATGGAGAAAACTTGGTAGAGGAACTACTGGTCTCAGCAAATGCAGGAGTAGAAACATCCATGTTCAGGGTGTTTGGTGCAGGTCCATCTTCATTCCCTGGTTTATTTTTTTCCTCATCCTCAGGGATTTCTGATGGATCATCAGAAATGGCAAACTTGTCTGCTCTCAGGGGTGACTCCATCTGCTGAATGAAGGTCAGGGTGCCATGCTCACTCTCAACCCCCTGGCTGGTTGCCGCTGGCGATTCCAAGGCCTTACATGGGGGGAGAGGTGCAGAGGCAGATGGACCCGGGTCATCCATAACCTGAGGCTGCTGATCCATGCAACTTACTGACGACTGGCTGGCAAATCTCTTCTCATTATCAAATTTTTCTTTAAAAGCTCCACTTCTGGCTTTTAACTTCTCCAACAATAAAGTTTGCTGCTTTACCTTTTCCTCCAATTCCTGCAACTCAGGCTTCATGGCTGTGCGATTTCTACTCCATGCCTGGAAGTATTTGGCTCTGAAGTTCTTATGTTCCGTTTTCAAAACTTGAAGTTTCTCTTCAGCCCTTCCAATTTCCCTAAAGCAATCAACAATCTTCTGTCTGAAGATACTCGCATCCATACCAGGGCCTGGACCCACAGTCAGATCCTCCACCTCCTCCTCACTAGGCCCCATGTCATCAGGGGGATCCCTCCCTGGGCCTCCCCCAGGATCAGGCATTATTGCTGGGCCAAGCTAACAGGCAAGGCCCAGGCTTGAAAAAAGGCTGGTTCACAGAGAGCTCTTTGGGTGTGTCCTCCTCCTCCTTCCCAATGACCACCAATGTAAGGAGCATTCTTCTCACTGATCACCAATAAGGATGAGCTCCGGCGTGTTCGCATGCTGCACGTGCCGATCCCGCCAGGAAGTCGGCACGGCGCAGCGCTAATCACAGGCAGTGAGACATTTCCCGATGTGTGGCTGCAGAGCTCGGGAAATGTCTCACTGCCTGTGATTAGCGCTGCGCCGTGCCGACTTCCTGGCGGGATCGGCACGTGCAGCATGCGAACACGCCGGAGCTCATCCTTAATCACCAATGTAAGGAGCATTCTTTTCACTGATCACCAATGTAAGGAGCATTCTTCTCACTGATCACCAATGTAAGGAACATTCTTCTCACTGATCACCAATGTAAGGGACATTCTTCTCACCGATCACCAATGTAAGGAAGATTCTTCCCACCGATCACCAATGTAAGGAAGATTCTTCCCACCGATCACCAATGTAAGGAACATTCTTCCCACCGATCACCAATGTAAGGGACATTCTTCTCACCGACCACCAATGTAAGGGACATTCTTCTCACCGATCACCAATGTAAGGAGCATTCTTCCCACCGACCACCAATGTAAGGAGCATTCTTCCCACCGATCACCAATGTAAGGAGCATTCTTCCCACTGACCACCAATGTAAGGAGCATTCTTCTCACTGATCACCAATGTAAGGAGCATTCTTTTCACTGATCACCAATGTAAGGAGCATTCTTCTCACTGATCACCAATGTAAGGAACATTCTTTCTGGTGACCACCAATGTGAGGAACATTATTCTCACTGATCACCAATGTAAGGAACATTCTTTCTGGTGACCACCAATGTGAGGAACATTATTCTCACTGATGGTTCTTTCCGCCAAAGTGTACAGATATCAGTGTATAGATGCATACTTGCCAACATTCCCGGGACTTGGACTCCATTCCCGAATTCCTGGTGTCCCGGGAAATGTCCCGAGAAATCCGGTTGTTCACGATTCGCCGCCGCCGCCGCCGCTAGAGGTCCGTGGCCGGCGGAGACAATGTCTCCGCCGGCCGCCATTTTGGTGAAGTTCAGGAAGACGGCTGGGGGGGGCTAGACGGAGCTCCTGCGTCGCCGCCCACCCTCCGCCTCACCCCGCCTACCCCCCGCCCCTTTCCATATCAGACTGGCAGCGGGGCGGGGGGGTAGGCGCGGCGCGGAGGGTGGGCGGTGACGCAGGAGCTCCGTCTAGCCCCCCCAGCCGTCTTCCTGTCTGATAAGGAAAGGGGCGGGGTTCTAGCCATGCTACTGCTAGGACACCTCTAAGGTGGGGGGGGAGGGCGCACCGCTGTGGGGCTCCTGATGTGGGGGGGGGCTCCTTTGGGGACACACACATGATGCAAGGGGGGCTCCTTTGGGGACACACACATGATGCAAGGGGGGCTCCACTGGGGACACCTGATGCAAGGGGGGCTCCACTGGGGATACCTGATGCAAGGGGGGGTCCACTGGGGACACCTGATGTGAAGGGGGGCTCCACTGGGGATACCTGATGCAAGGGGGGGGTCCACTGGGGACACCTGATGTGAAGGGGAGCTCTGCCGGGGACACCTGATGTGAAGGGGAGCTCCGCCGGGGACACCTGATGTGAGGGGGGGCTCCGCAAGGGACACCTGATGTGAGGGGGGCTCCACTGGGGATACCTGATGTGAAGGGGGGCTCCACTGGGGATACCTGATGTGAAGAGGGGCTCCACTGGGGACACCTGATGTGAGGGGGGGCTCCGCAAGGGACACCTGATGTGAGGGGGGGCTCCGCAAGGGACACCTGATGTGAGGGGGGGGCTCCGCAAGGGACTCCTGATGTGAGGGGGGGCTCCGCAAGGGACACCTGATGTGAGGGGGGGGCTCCGCAAGGGACACCTGATGTGAGGGGGGGGCTCCGCAAGGGACTCCTGATGTGAGGGGGGGCTCCACTGGGGATACCTGATGTGAAGCGGGGCTCCACTGGGGACACCTGATGTGAAGGGGAGCTCCGCCGGGGACACCTGATGTGAAGGGGAGCTCCGCCGGGGACACCTGATGTGAGGGGGGCTCCGCAAGGGACACCTGATGTGAGGGGGGGCTCCACTGGGGATACCTGATGTGAAGGGGGGCTCCACTGGGGACACCTGATGTGAAGGGGAGCTCCGCCGGGGACACCTGATGTGAAGGGGAGCTCCGCCGGGGACACCTGATGTGAGGGGGAGCTCCGCCGGGGACACCTGATGTGAGGGGGGGCTCCGCAAGGGACACCTGATGTGAGGGGGGGCTCCACTGGGTATACCTGATGTGAAGGGGGGCTCCACTGGGGATACCTGATGTGAAGGGGGGCTCCACTGGGGACACCTGATGTGAGGGGGGGCTCCGCAAGGGACACCTGATGTGAGGGGGGCTCCGCAAGAGACTCCTGATGTGAGGGGGGGCTCCACTGGGGATACCTGATGTGAAGGGGGGCTCTACTGGGGATACCTGATGTGAAGGGGGGCTCCACTGGGGACACCTGATGTGAGGGGGGGCTCCGCAAGGGACACCTGATGTGAGGGGGGCTCCGCCGGGGACACCTGATGTGAGGGGGGCTCCGCAAGGGACACCTGATGTGAGGGGGGCTCCACCGGGGACACCTGATGTGAGGGGGGGCTCCGCAAGGGACACCTGATGTGAGGGGGGGCTCCGCCGGGGACACCTGATGTGAAGGGGGGCTCCACCGGGACACCTGATGTGAAGGGGGGCTCCGCAAGGGACACCTGATGTGAGGGGGGGCTCCGCCGGGGACACCTGATGTGAAGGGGGGCTCCGCCGGGGACACCTGATGTGAGGGGGAGCTCCGCCGGGGACACCTGATGTGAGGGGGAGCTCCGCCGGGGACACCTGATGTGAGGGGGAGCTCCGCCGGGGACTCCTGATGTGAAGGGGAGCTCCGCTGGGGACTCCTGATGTGAAGGGGGGGCTCCGCTGGGGACACCTGATGTGAGGGGGAGCTCCGCTGGGGACTCCTGATGTGAGGGGGAGCTCCGCTGGGAACTCCTGATGTGAGGGGGGGCTCCGCTGGGGACTCCTGATGTGAGGGGGGGCTCCGCTGGGGACTCCTGATGTGAGCGGGGCTCCACTGGGGACTCCTTGTGTGGGGGGGGCTCCGCTGGGGACTCCGGGTGTGGGGGGAGCTCCGCTGGGGACATCTGATGTAAGGGGGGCTCCGCTGGGGGCACCTGATGCAAGGACGGACTCTGCTGGGACATCTGACGCAAGGAAGGACTTTGCTGGTGGCAGGCGACGTGGCAGGTGACACGCTCAGGGATCCCACTGATTCTGCATTATGGTGAGTTGAATGATTTCATTTTATATTACAATGTAATAATAGAAATAATGCACTTCAATCATCCTGACACCATAACAACCATGGTGCCGGGATGATCGAAGTGCTAACACCAGGTGTTTGGAGTATCTTTATCTGCTGATTGTGAAACTTTCTAGAATACACATATTTCTATTGTTGTGTAGGATCTGGGGCTGCTGTCCCGTCATTTCCCTCTCCCCCTCTAATCCCTCTCTCCCTCTCCATTCCTCATTCATATCAGACTCTAACCATACCCTCTTGAGCCACGCCCATTTAAGCCATGCCCATTATGACGCGTAAACCACGCCCGTTTTTTGCAGCGGCACGCTTCGCGCGCCTCACTTGTATATTTTTCCTAAGCCACGCCTATAAACGAATGCCCCGCCCCCTAATTATTCGACGGCTCCGCCTACAGCCACAAACGTGTCCCACATTTTTTTTTTACAATGTTGGCAACTATGATAGATGTCAGTGTTGTATATAAGGAATAGCTCTCAGTATACAGATATCAGTGTTAGGGAAAAGCACTCAGTGTATAGATGTCAGTGTAACACATAGGGAATTGCACAAGTGCTATTCCCTATATATAACTGACATCTATACACTGAATGCTTTTCCCTAACACTGATATCTGTATACTGAGAGCTATTCCTTATATACAACACTGATATCTGTACACTGTGTGGCACTCAGTGTACAGATATCAGTGTACCAGGGAATAGCACCTGGTAGATGGGCACTGGGGAAGAAGGAACTCTCAGTCAGCCTGGCTGGTGATCAGACACACTAAACTGCAGTGATTACACACTGACCTGTTGCTGCACACAAGGCAGGTCAGGTGACTGTCCCCGACATGATGATTCCACCCTTTCTTCACTCTGCAGCCTCCAGCTCTCTCACTGGCTTTCCCTGTGGCAAGGATGTATACTGTGGCCCCGCCCCTCTGCTGAATTCCCCCGGAGGAGAGGTGGCTGGAGCGCCTGTCACTGCTATAATACCCATGGTCCATGATTGCTCTGTAATTCCGGCCAGCACCATGTCCTCTCTTATAGCCTCACCAACTGCAGGCAGGGGTGATATCGCTCACTACCTCCGCGGTGCAAACATTTTCCCCAATCCTGCATGATAAACTGTGGGCACATCCAGGGGCAGAGGCATATCTAGTGAAAATGGCGCCTATGGCAAGCACTGAAACTGCACCCCTGTCAAAACAAACAAAAAAAAAACATCTAACAAAACTACAAGTCAAGCTCTTTAATCTTTAAATTAACAAATTATGGATTGGCACTACATAAAGTGCCCAAGTGCCTGATGGGTCAGTTCGCCCCTGCTCATTAAACATTCTACATTCAGTGAAAGTTCATGTACTGCAAACTTTGCACTGCATGAACTTTCACTGAATATAGAATGTTTAATGAGCTTATTGCACAAATCACTTTATTTATGATATATATATACATATATATATATATATATATATATATATATATATATATATATATATATATATATTCCATATTGAGCACTATATTTGATTGGCTGCTTCTGATTGGCACACACGCACAATCGCACATGGTGATGAAGTCATCATCATGTGCGATTGTGCGTGTGTGCCAGGCCTAAGCAGAAGTAAACAGCCAATCAAATATAGTGCTCAATATGTATTCAATAAATATGCATAGCCATAGATATCATAAATAAAGTGTAATAAAGTGATTTGTGCAACAGCAGGTACTACTTTTATGTAGACTGCGGATGCGACTACAGGAAATAACCAGAGACTGCGAATGCGACTATTACGAGATGACCAGACTGCGGACGCGACCATAGGAGATAACCAGAGACTGCCGATGTGACTGTTAGGAGATGACCAGACTGCGGATGCGACTATAGGAGATGACCAGACTCTGGATGCGACTATTAGGAGAGGACCAGACTGCGGATGCGACTATAGGAGATGACCAGACTCTGGATGCGACTATTAGGAGATGACCAGACTGCGGATGCGACTACAGGAAATAAAACAGAGATTGTGAATGCGACTATAGGAGATGACCAGACTGCGGATGCGACTATAGGAGATAACCAGAGACTGTGGATGCGACTATAGGAGATGGCCAGAGACTGCAGATGCGACTACGGGAGATGACCAGACTGTGGATGCGACTATAGGAAATAACCAAAGACTGTGAATGCGACTACAGGAGATGACCAGACTGCAGATATGACTATAGGAGATAACCAGAGACTGCAGAAGCGACTATAGGAGATAACCAGAGACTGTGGATGCGAATACAGGAGATGACCAGAGACTGCAGATGCAACTACGGGAGATAACCACACTGCGGATGCGACTATAGGAAATAACCAGAGACTGGGAATGCGACTACAGGAGATGACCAGACTGCGGATGCGACTATGAGAGATAACCAGAGACTGCGGATGCGACTACGGCAAATAACCAGAGACTGTGAATGCGACTATAGGAGATGACTAGACTGCGGATGCGACTATAGGAGATGACCAGAGACTGCAGATGCGACTACGGGAGATCACCACACTGCGGATGCGACTATAGAAAATAACCAGAGACTGTGAATGCAACTATAAGAGATAACCAGAGACTGCGGATACGACTATAGGAGATAACCAGAGACTGCAGATGCGACTATAGGAGATGACCAGAGACTGCGGATGTGACTATAGAAGATGACCAGCGACTGCGGATGCGACTATAGATGACCAGACTGTGGATGCGTCTATAGGAGATGACCAGACTGCAGATGCAATTATAGGAGATAACCAGAGACTGCAGATGCGACTACAGGAGATGACCAAACTGCGGATGCAAGTATAGGAGATCACCAGACTGCGGATGCGACTATGGGAGATGACCAGAGACTGCAGATGCGATTACAGGAAATAAGACAGAGAGATTGCGAATGCGACTGTTAGGAGATGACCAGACTGCGGATGCGACTACGGGAGATGACCAGAGACTGCGGATGCGACTATAGGAGATGACCACACTGCAGATGCGACTATAGGAAATGACCAGACTGCAGATGCGACTATAGGAGATGACCAGACTGCAGATGCGACTATAGGAAATGACCAGACTGCGGATGTGACTATAGGAGATGACCAGACTGCGGATGCAATTATAGAAGATAACCAGAGACTGCGGATGCGACTATAGGAGATGACCAAACTGCGGATGCGACTATAGGAGATAACCAGAGACTGTGAATGCGACTATAGGAGATGACCAGACTGTGGATGTGACTACAGGAAATAAAACAGAGATTGCGAATGCGACTATAGGAGATGACCAGACTGCAGATGCGACTATAGGAGATGACCAGACTGCAGATGCGACTATAGGAAATGACCAGACTGCGGATGTGACTATAGGAGATGACCAGACTGCAGATGCAATTATAGAAGATAACCAGAGACTGCGGATGCGACTATAGGAGATGACCAAACTGCGGATGCAACTATAGGAGATAACCAGAGACTGTGAATGCGACTATAGGAGATGACCAGACTGTGGATGTGACTACAGGAAATAAAACAGAGATTGCGAATGCGACTATTAGGAGATGACCAGAGACTGTGGATGCAACTATAGGAGATGACCAGACTGCGGATGCGACGAGATGATCAGGTAGACAGTTTTAAAATTTAAACTTTCAGCAATGCACAGCTATACAAGGGGGCAAACAACATTCCCAGTGATGGTTTAGCATAACAGTGAGTCTGCAGGCAGTGTATATAGGCTAGGCAGAAAGACCTACCTGGCCAGCCGGGCTCACCTTCCGCTCTCAGAGGTCCGGGGGGCGGAGCTTTCGGCGGTAGGGGGTGAGGCTTTTGCCAGTAGGGGGCGGGGCTTTTGACCATAGGGGTGGGGATCTAATCACATATAGTCAGACTACATGGGGCGGGGCGGGGCAGGGCAGGGTCAGAGCGTCAGTGGAGCTCTCTGCCCTGCCCCTCCCTGCTGACAGAACCTCCCTCAGCCTAAGCCGAGCCCTGCTCGGGCAGCAGCTACCTGATAGATCTGATAGCTGTATTAATCCAGGAGGCGGGGGTTTTCGTGCGGGGTGGAGGGCGGCTTTTTTTCTGCTGCAGACTGAGCCACTCATGGGGCCCTCCCTGACGTCAGGCCCTCGGTCGGTGCCCGAGTGCCCAAATGGTCAGTCTGCCCCTGCCTTCAACTATGCAGTGCTAGGACCTGCCTGATTGCATACACATTGAAAGTGTTTGGGTTTGGCCTCATATTTCATGATTTTGGTCAAACTAAATGAAAAAATCTAAAAGGCAATTGCATAGTGTGTATCCAGCTTGACATTGGTGGTTAATGGGAAGAATGTCTCTCCTGCAGATAAAGTAGCTAAAATAAATAATTGGTATCGGTGGTTACTTATCTGAAAGTCAGAAAATGCTCATTGTTCAAGGAAGCCGTAACAACCTCTGGAGGATCCCTTGTGTTCTACGGAACCCTGGTTAAGAAATGGCTGCTCTAGGTTTTCAGATCCCTGGAAACCTAACAAGCATGTTGGCACCTGCATGTCTCTTCTGTACAGTCCCACAGCCAGTTTAACATATTTATAAATGGAACAGATACACTGCCTTGAAAAATTATTCATACCCCCTGAAATTTTCCACAATTTGTCATGTTACAACCAAAAACCTAAATGTATTTAGTTGGGTTTTTTCATGTGATAGACCAACACAAAGTGGCACATAATTGTGAAGTAGGAGAAATATGTGAAAAGTGTGGCGTGCATTTATATTCAGCCCCCTGAGTTAATACTTTATAGTACCAACCAGCTGCAATTACAACTGCAAGTCTTTTTGGGGATGTCTCTACCGGCTTTGCACATCTATAGAGTGTAATTTTTGCCCATTCTTCTTTGCAAAATAGCTCAAGCTCTGTCAGATTGGATAAAGAGCATCTGTGAAAAGCAATTTTCAAGTTTTGCCACAGATTCTCAATTGGATTTAGGTCTGGACTTTGGGCCATTCCAACACATGAATATGCTTTGATCTAAATCATTCCATTGTAGCTCTGGCTGTATGTTTAGGGTTGTTGTCCTGCTGGAAGGTGAACCTCCACCAGGCTCAAGTCTTTTGCAGACTCTAAACAGGTTGTCCTGTATTTGGCTCCATCCATCTTCCCATCAACTCTGACAAGCTTCTCTGTCCCTGCTGAAAAAAAGCATCCCCACAACATGATGCTGCCAAAATGTTTCACGGTGGGGATTGTTTGTTCAGGGTGATGTGCAGTGTTAGTTTTCTACCACACATAGAGTTTTTCTTTTAGGCCAAAAAGTTCAATTTTGGTCTCATCAGACCAGAGCACTTTCTTCCACGTTTGCTCCTCGCAAACTGCAAATGGGACTTCTTATGGCTTTCTTACAACAATAGCATTCTTCTTGCCACTCTTCCATAAAGGCCAGATTTGTGGAGTACACGACTAATAGTTGTCCGGTGGACAGATTCTCCCACCTGAGCTGTGGATCTCTGCAGCTTCTCCAGAGTTACCATGGGCCTCTTAGCTGCTTCTTTGATTAATGCTCTCCTTGCCCGGCCTGTCAGTTTAGGTGGACAACCATGTCTTGGTAGGTTTGCAGTTATGCCATACTCTTTCCATTTTCGAATGATGGATTGAACAGTGCTCCGTGAGATGTTCAAAGCTTGTGGTATTTTTTTTATCACCTAACCCTGCTTTAAAGTTCTCCACAACTTTATCCCTGACCTGTCTGGTGTGTTCCTTGGCCTTCATGATGCTGTTTGCTCACTAAGGTTCTCTAACAAACCTCTGAGGGCTTCACAGAATAGCTGTATTTATACTGAGAATAAGTTACACACAGATGGACTCTATTTACTAATTAGGTGACTTCTGAAGACAATTGGTTCCATTAGATTTTAGTTAGGGGTATCAGCATAAAGGGGGCTGAATACAAATGCACGCCACACTTTTCAGATATTTATTTGTAAAAAATTTGGAAAACCATTTATCGTTTTCCTTCCACTTCACAATTATGTGCCACTTTGTGTTGGTCTATCACATAATATCCAAATAAAATTCATTTACGTTTTTTGTTGTAACATTACAAAATGTGAAAAATTTCAAGGGATATGAATATTTTTCAAGGCACTGTCCACTTAAAATGCTGAACCAAATCATATCATATCATGTACCTTAAATTTAAAAAGAAGTCACAAGCATTCTAGAGGGCTGCCATGATTTCATTATATGGCATTTAATGCCACCTAGTGGTCAAATATAAAGCTACATTTGCCTGTCCATAGCCAGAACAATAATTAGCCTATTTATTGAAATCTTTACAATAGTCTAGTTACGAGATTGTTATAATTTGTTATTCTAATTCATTGTAGAAATGTAATTGTATTATCAGTAATACGGTTACATTTCTACAATGAATGACTCAGGTCCTACAATACAAAAATTTTTTAATTAGAACATTGAGTCTAAAAAAAGGAGCACTGCGATCACTACCCATGTGAAGTCATAGTTTGAGGAAAAGTTTGAAAATATTAATAAGAACATCTAAATTATGTGCCTTGAGTCTGAGTTAAGGAGTGCTGATGTCACCTTGAGGTCAGTTTAAATAAAACAGAAGCATGAACATAGCTTTCATTATCTGAGACTCTGTGTGGTACAATTCCTTATCCATTCATATATAGATTATTCCCTATATTTAGGTTATAGATGCACAGACAAAAAGAAGATGCAGGTGATTTGAGCTGAAGAGTAAAGTTCATTTTGTAGATTGTAATCTGAGCAGTAGACCTTTATCAATAATATTGTTCTAAAGGTTCACATTTACTGTAAGTATAAGTGCAAAAACTAGTGACATTTAGGTTTCCGTGCCTCGCTGAATGAGGTTTGGCAGATTCAACAGGCTTTGTACTTGCATTGCATTATAAATTAAAGTAGACCTAACATAGCTATACCTAAATACAAATGTAGCGGTGTAGTTGCCACTTGTAACAAACATCCACCAAATCACCACAGGGCTCCCACATGAGCTGCCTGCCACTCTGGTTCTAGGCCTTGCCCCTCTTCCAGAACATTCTCCCTGGAAGCAGGGGAGGCGCCTCAGAACTAGAGCACAGGTGGTCACACCCACTGCTACACTAACCACTCCCAGCCCCCAGATCAAAACAGACAGGCCTAACTCAAAGCACAGGAATGCCTAAATTTACCTGTGCTGACAGTCTCCCTAGCATAAAATCCACACTAGCACCTACCTATTGGTAGAGGGTGCTACATTAACAAACACATATTATCCAGACATGCCCCAGTATATTAGATGAAGTATGGCATTCATGGTTAGATACATCTAGAATACTTACTCTGTAAATGTTTTTGCCAGGAACCCTTCTATACTGTATGTAAACCAGTGTTTCTCAGCAGGGGTGCCTTTTGGGATTCCCTAGGGTGGCGCAAGCACAAGACTCGGTATGCCCTGGAGTAGCATCATGAATTGCCAAGGTGCAGGCAGGCTGGCTGCCAGCACCATAACAACCAATGACACTCTAGGGCTGGACACACACCATCATCCATTGCTATGGCGTTAGCAGCTAGGCCACCTGCACCATTCCCTCACTCTCACTTTCTGTCCCATAGCCACAACAGGAAGTAAGAGCAAATCCCACCAAAGTGAGAAAATTCTGGGTTGAAAAAGAACCTTTACTAGGTATTTGTTTTCTATTCTAAAATCAGATGTTCTTGCCCTTATTTATACATCTATTCCACAACTGATACAATTCACTGTTCACTCAGTTAGTTTCCATTCTTAATGCCAGGGCAAGGAGATGCGGTGGAGTGATCCAAAAGTAGAAGCATAGTCCTTGATGTAATCAGGGAGAGGGAGCGGCGGTGTAGTGGGAGAGCAGCGCTGTAGTAGGTGAGCAGGTAAATAAACATTGAGGGGGGAAGCACTCCAGAACAATGTTTTCATGTGTGTTTATGGGGAAGGCTGCACACTCTTCATCAGAAGTGTGGCCTCCCATTTGTTTTTCCCCTGGCTGGTGCTATTTACAATTAGCACAAGGAGACCAGCAGAGGACACGCAGCAGAAATGTCCCAGAACATCATTGCACACCTTCAGGTTCATCTGAACCTGAATAGTGGACCCAAAAGCTATGTTATGATGCTGAGACCAAGAGTTGGGAGCACAGCTGTAGGAGATATTTGGGCGTACACAGACTCATGCATAAGGAAACGGGGGGGGGGGGGGGGCAGTTTGGTAGCTTTGACCTTGTCCTGGTACTGCCCATTCTATGGAGTTTGAATAATTGGCTATGCTATTATTGTGAATGAATTGTAGAGGCATAAATATTGAAAATGACTGTCCCAGTAATACAGACCTTAGCCGAATACAGCCATGTAGGTAAAAACCCTTCTGTGTCACAGGATCCTGCCCAGCTCCACCTTTTACTTATCTGAGCCCTATCTCAATCCAGCCCTGTGCATGAGAGCACTCTTCCTCCTCCCAGGGCAGATTCATAGCAGCGGGAGCCACTGGTTCAAAAGGCGGGGATGAGCTACTCTGTCTGTGTCAATATATTCCCCCTTAGAAAGCGGCTTTACAAAACTATTGGACAGTGCAGGTACAGTAAGTATGACATGTTTGCAAAGCTTTATTTTTTAAAGTAAAAATAACAATCACTTTGAGTAATATTTTTTAAACAAGTCTTCTTGTATCTTTTCAGCTTCAATATTTGTATATATACTAGAGCTCCAAGGGGGTAATGTTTTTTATTCCAGCTGCTTGGGGTTAAAAAGCACTGTTCGGACCTGTGCGAGCATGTTTGTGTGTGCATGTCGTTGAAATGGATGGGCTGCCCTACCTGCTAGAAGTGCGCTAAAACGTCCTGACTCATTCTGAAAGCACCCGCCACTGAATATCATGGTGCTGTGGCACTATTCAGTTTAATACATGCAAGATCGTACTGTAGTTGCCGATGCTAGTGGGTGCCATTAAGAACTAATAGCACCCCTGCCCGTCTGCTAAAGTGCAGGGAGTTTCCCACCCGCAGACATGTGAACTTAGCCTAAAACTTATGACAATTACATTGAGCCACCAAGAAATGTATACAGAATGGAACAAAGTTGGCATAAGATATAAGTAAAAAAAGTATGCAATGCCTTTTAAAGTTGAACTCAGTAATTGGCACAATAGCAGAAGTGGGTAACTGTTGAATAGAAAAAGGGCAATTTTTGCTTTTTACAAAGCTTTTGTAGACTTTTTTTCTTCTCAGAAGTAATTGAAAGTAATTGAATATGCCAATGAAAACCAGTTACAATCCAATTTCCCCTAAAGCACATTTGTATAGTGTGTAAGTGTAACACATTTCTTGTTAAATTGGTTTTATTAAAAGGATTTTACTCTACTGGGAGTTTTATATGTACTTTTTTCTCACCTAATTTTAATGCTGTCTATATTTTGGATATTGAAATAAATCTTGGGTGGTTTTGAATTCCCTCTATTTATTCAATATATGTATTAACTTGTCTATACCTATAATTAGCTAGACTATCAAAGCTCTGATAATGTTACTGGTGATAGTATAATGATATAAGGTTAGCTATGAAAATAAACGCACTGCTAAAAAATAAAACGTATTATTTATTTCCAAAGAAAATAGGAACGCTAACATAAAAACACTAAGAAAGAAAATATTGCAGAGTATATTAAAAACAAAAACATCAATGATACGTTACGTAAGGTCATCCTCTATGACCAGTATGATCAGCTGGGCTCGCTGGCATGGGAGCCATCAGGCAAGAGAGCCATGAGACAAGAGAGAGATTTTTCCAATCTGTGTGCACTTTTAAACTGCATTCAGACCCCCTCATACACCACACCCATCTAGCCTCCCCTCCAATGGAATATCGCCAAGAGGCAGTCCTTCTAATATCTGTCCATCCTCCAGAAGGCATGCTGTAGTGTCACTAGGGGCAGCGTTTGTCCATGTATCGCTATGTGACCTGGGTCATCTTCAGTGACAGCTGGCCCTTTGATCTTCTGTAGCTCAACTCATCAATCATGTTGGCTGCACTTCTCTTTTTTGAAGCTTGTTTGTAGATGTGTTAATCAAGCATTTCAATCTTATCACACCAGGTGTTTGGGAGCCAAGCTCTACCCCCCCTGCCAGGGGCATGATTCAACACCCTGCTGGGTCAACTTTCAACTTAAAGTGAAACTCCAGAAATACAATATTAAACCATGTTGCCTTCCAACAGATATTTTATAACGTGCCTATCGTGAATGTTAAGCAGGAATTGCTGCACTGAGAGAGTTGTACTACTCTGGAACAGGAAATGGTACAGAAGGATGACAACCATACACTTTGAAAAAGGGAGACCACCAGTGTTGACTTTAGCATGGTTATTAAGGGCAAACTCAGCCCAGGGTTGAACTATCCAACTATCCTGATGGGCAAAAATAAAGGGACGAATATACTGTTCAACATTCTGGTTGACCTTTTCAGTTTGCCCATTAGATTGTGGGTGAAAGACCGAAGAAAAGTCCAACTTGATTCCAAAGGCCCCCCAAAAGCAAGCAGTAAGTTGAACTCCTCTATCAGACATGTGCTAGGGCATACCATGAAGGTGAAAGATCTCCTTTATGAAGATGGAAGCCAGATTGATAGCTGAAGGTAATCCTGAAAGTGGAGTTAAGTGACATTTTAGAAAACCTGTCAACCACCCAGATAACGGTGGTGCCTGCTGAGGGGGGTAGTTTAGAGATAAAGTTCATAGAGATGTAGAGTCAAGATTAATCTGGAAAAGGAGAGATAAAAGGAGACCTGCTGGAGCAGACGTGGAAGACATAAACTGCAGACAAATCGAGCAAGCCTGAACATAATCTTCAACATCCCTCCAAAGGGAGGGCCACCAGTAGTGATGCTGTAGAAAAGCACAGGTACGTTGTACACCAGAATGTCTAGAGAGTTTGGAGTCATGTGCCCATTTGAGAAGCTTCAAGCAAAGGTTGGGCAGCACAAGAGTCAGGTGGATTGCAAGTTCTAGAGATTCTTGTGATTGGTATAAATCAGGATACAGTGTGGAGATCCCTCCTGTAGATGCTGCATTCTTGCAGCGCCAGCTTAAAAGCCAGAAGTTCTCAATCCCGATACTAAACTGCACCCCCTAATTTAAATATGACCCACCCCTTCCTGTCAAGGCCATACCCCTTGCTGTTTAAGACCCGCCCTGAAATTTTCGAGTGGAGACACTAGTTCTATGCAAATTAAGGGGGCAATGGATTCCCTTAATTTGCATAGATTTCCTCTTACTTCCTGTTCGGCTATGGGTCAGGAAGCGAAGAGAAATCTCTGCAATGGGACAGGGATGGTAAAAAATAAACTGACAGGGGCTATAACCCTCCCTTATTCTATCAAAACGAAAAAAAAAAAAAGTGTTGCCTATAGTTCTACTTTAAACACACATTTCTGATAATTTTATGGAGAGGACTAAGAAGATATAACCATGTCAATGGTGCAGCAGAAAACATATAGCACAGTGAGGAAGGTTTGTGGTCCAGGATGATAGGACAGTCAAAATTAGAAGCGACACCCCCCCCCTCCCACAGTTGCGGAATACCAGCTGCCCGCATACCGGAAGCAGTGAGGCCGCTTTCTGGGGGCGCTAGACTAATTTGCCTCTCAGCCCAGTCCGCCCCACAAGACTGGTGCCACACTAACAGTGTAGCGCAAGCCGGCGGGGACTCTTCCCTCCCATGCTGCCCCCCTGCCAAGTGCTGCCCTAGGCCAGGATACAGCGTTGACAAGGGCGGAGCTTGCTGTTATGCACTTGGAGAAGAATGGCCTCCACACCGAAGGACGAAGCATCTACCTCCAAGAAGAAGGGCTGAAGAATGTTAGGACGTATGAGAATAGATGCTGGGAAAAGGCCCGTTTTTGCGTTTGTGGAAAGCCTCGACTGCTACAGGAGGCCAGGTTCTGGCATTAGCATCTTTCCGGGTCAGACCAGAAGGCTGAGGCCAGTTGGAGTTGGCCTGAAGTTTGGCTGGGTCCATAAGCAGCCCTTTTTTCCATGATTATGAAACCAAGGAAAGGTACATGGGTTTGCTCGTAGAGGCATTTCTCCAGCTTTGTGGACAGGAAGTGGTCCTGAAGACGCTGAAGACCCATACATACTGCTGACAGTGAGTGTTTAGATATGTCGTCCAGATACACAATGACACAAACGTATAAAAGATTAGAGAAAAATCTCAATAAAGTTCTGAAAAACGACTGGAGCACTACACAAGCCAAAAGGCATCACAAGATACTCATAATGCCCATTTCTGGTGTTAAAAGATCCTAATCAAAATGTATGCTCCACTGAGCATGCTCCACTAGCTTTGTGAAGATTCAAACATCCTGAAGCCTATCAAAAAAGTTCAGAAATCAAGAGTAGCGAATACAGATTCTTAATGTTGATGGCATTGAGGCCTCTATAATCATGCAGGGTTGGCTTGAGTCAGCAGCCTTTTAAAAAGAAAAAAAAACAAAACATCTTGAAAGGTCTGATAATATCAAGGAAGCATCGAAGAGGTGGTAATCTCAGCCACAGGTACAGAAAGAGGTGGCAGCACCTTGGAGAGACAAGTCTGATGGCATGTGACCCCCATGACAACATCTGACTGTAGTTCCAATCTAGAATTGAAAAAAAAATAATGGATTCCCTCATCCACAGAAGTGACGTGGAAAGAGGACTCCTCCCCTCTGTGTTGCTGTATTCTGACAGCAGGGACTCCTCTGCTGTCAGAATACACTGATCCGTGCTGCAGCCAATCAGACAAAAAAATTTGAAACAAGCTTGTTTGTGAGAAGTCAAAAGTGCACTCTTCCTCTGACTCTCAAGAAAAGTATGGCCATAAAAGTTTTGACCATACTTCTCTTTTAATACATTAACCTTTATATAAGCTTATTTAAAGATAAACTATAAAATGTATACATTTTCAGCAGTTTATTTTTTACTATTTGAATAAAACCTTTTTCTTACAAGTGAAAATATAATACTTGTACCCATGAAACTAGTTTCACAGAACATTATGGTTTTCTAATGAGAAACACAATGGTACCCTTTTCAATTTTACACTGTATTTTTTTAAGGTTTTGTATAGAGCCATAGAGGACTAGGGTTAGTCCTCTGACACATTCAGCTGTGCGTGAATTATAATATAGGCTTTAGCTACAGCACTCTGTAAACAAATGAGAAAAGCAATTTAACCATATAAATATGTAAAAAAGCAGCCTGAATCTTTATCCTCAAAATGTCACTGAAATATTTGAATAAAACTTGTCATAAGACAAGTATGGGTCTGCCATTGCAGTTCCAAAAATGCCATTGCTCAGACTTGGTACGCACACCAGCAGTTCTGGCTTCATTCTTATTGACTGTATGCTTGTTGGTCAGCGGTTAAAGTAGAACTATAGGCAGAACTTTTTTCCATTTTGGATAGAGTAAAGGAGGGTCATAACACGTGCCTGGGCATGACACCGGAGCCGGTGGCCACGATGTCCGCTGGCGACCTGGGATTGCTCATCAGAGAGCCAGAATGGGGATCTGTCAATGTAAACAGACAGATCCCCATTCCAACAAGGGAGAAGAGAGATCTGCTGTTCCTTGTGATCAGGATCATTGATCTCTCTCTACTCCCAGTCAGTCCACTCCCCCCACAGTTAGAAACACCTGCCTAGGGAACACTTAACCTCTTGATTGCCCTCTAGTGTTAACACCTTCCCTGCCAGTGACATTTATACAGCAATCAGTGGCTATTTTTAGCTCTGATCGCTGTATATACTGTATATATCAATGGTCCCAAAAATGTGTCAAAAGTGTCCAATCTGTCTGCCACAGTGTCGCAGGCCCACTAAAAATCAGTGATCACCGCCATTAGTAATAAAAAAAAAAAAAAATTAATAAAAATGCCATTTCTTTGCAAAAACACTCAAAATATGTCAAAATGCAAGGGCATCTCCTGTACACAGCCCTCTTCAGATCACTCCACAGATTTTCAATTGGATTTAGGTCTGGGCTCTGGCTGGGCCATTCCAAAACTTTAATCTTCTTCTGGTGAAGCCATTCCTTTGTTGATTTGCATGTATGCTTTGGATCGTTGTTATGCTGAAAGATGAAGTTCCTCTTCATGTTCAGCTTTCTAGCAGGAGCCTGAAGGTTTTGTGCCAATATTGACTAGTATTGGAACTGTTCATAATTCCCTCTACCTTGACTAAGGCCCCTGTTCCAGCTGAAGAAAAACAGCACCAAAGCATAATGCTGCCACCACCATGCTTCACTGTGGGTATGGTGTTCTTTTGGTGATGTGCAGTGTTGTTTTTGTGCCAAACATATCTTTTGGCATTGTGGCCAAAAAGTTCAACCTTGGTTTCATCAGACCATAACACATTCTCCCACATGCTTTTGGGAGACTTCATATGTGTTTTTGCAAAATTTAGCCAGGCTTGGATGTTTTTCTTTGCAAGAAAACAATTCAGTCTTGCCACTCTACCGCACAGCCCAGGCATATGAAGAATATGAGAGATTGTTGTCACATGTACCACACAGCCAGTACTTGCCAGATGTTCCTGCAGCTCCTTTAATGTTGCTGTAGGCCTCTTGGCAGCCTCCATGATCAGTTTTTTTCTCGTCTTTTCATCAATTTTGGGGGGGACGTACAGTTCTTGGTTATGTCATGGTTGTGCCAAATTTTCTCCACTTGATGATGACTGTCTTCACTGTGTTCCATGGTATATCTCATGCCTTGGAAATTCTTTTTTACCCTTCTCTTGACTGATACCTTTTAACCAGGAGATCCCTCTGATGCTTTGGAAGCTCTCTGCAGACCAAGGGGTGTGTAGAATTTTTATATCCACTGTATATTGGAACATAGGCGACCAAGGAACCCCTATGCCGTGTTGGCAAAAGGGAAGAAGGAGGTGGGGAGGGGAGGCGGTACCTGACTTTATAAAAAATATTATCAGGCAATCACTATTACACGTATAGCTGACTGGATTCACAACAATGGGGGTAAAAGTTGGGTGGCGATTGAGTTTACACCAAGTAAAGTAGACTTAGGTAAGATGGTTTGGATTCAATGGGTGTACCGGGACTTAGCAACTAGCACAAATCCACTAACGAGAAATGTCTTTAGAATATGGGGTGGTCTTTGTAGGCTTTATCACTGGGTAGTACAACGCACCTTTCATTTCACTGTTATGGGGCGTACACACGGTCGGACTTTTCGTCTACAAAAGTCCGACGGACCAAATCCGGCGGACAATCCGATCGTGTGTGGGCTTCCCCGGACTTTCAGTGGACTTTTCCAGTCGCAATTCTGACGGACTTTAGATTTGGAACTTGCTTCAAATCTTTACGTCGTAACTCCGCCGGACCCAGAAATCCGCTAGTCTGTATGCTAGTCCGACGGACAAATACCAACGCTAGGATAGCTATAACTTCCTTATTTTAGTCCGGTGTACGTCATCACGTACGAATCCGTCGGACTTTGGTGTGATCATGTGTAGGCAAGTCCGTTCGTTAGAAAGTCTGTTTAAAGTCCGCCAAAAGTCAGTCGAAAGTCTGTCGGACAGGCTGTCAGACAGGCTGTCGGACTTTTGTAGCCAAAAAGTCTGACCGTGTGTACGCCCCATTAGATGCAAATTATTTCAAACCAGGGAAAGAGGATTATTTATATTTTGTTAGATGGGCAAAAAAAGATGTAATACAGTTACAGAATGTGATGAAAGAGAATAGAATATGAACATTTTTTGAATTAAAGCAAAAATGTGGTAGTATGCCATTAGATAAATGGAGGTATGCACAAATACAACATTTTGCACAGACACTGCCACAACCATTACGGGGAAAAGATAACCTGAGACCAATAGAGAAACTGTTTGGCTCTCCTTCTTGTACTAAACACAGCATATCAATACTATGCAACGTGTTGGTGAATGAAACAGGACCTATGTGCCCGCCGTATCTTGGGAAATAGGAGCAAGAACTGGGGGTTGAATTGAATGAGAATCAGAGAAGGAAGGTTCTAGCAGGTTTCTCATTAACTGATACCAAGATGACGTAAACGTGCTTTAACCGTTTGCTGACCGCCACACACAGATGTGCGTCGGCAGAATGGCACAGGCAGGCAAATGGGCGTACCTGTACGGCCCTTTGAATTTGCCGCCTATCGGGTGCTCGCGCCGCACTGCGTGCCTGTGGGTCCTGGGAACTCGATGTTTGCCGGCGGCCCGTGATTGCAGTGAGGAGAGGCAGAACAGGGAGATGCCTTTGTAAACAAGGCATTTCCCTGTTCTGCCTAGCAACATGACAGATTCACTGCCCCCTGTCATCGAGGGCAGTGATCTCTGTCATGTTGTAGTGAGCCCATCCCCCCTACAATTAGAACATCTCCCTAGGACACACTTAACCCCTTTATCGCCCCTAGTGTTTAACCCCTTCCCTGCCAGTGTCATTTACACAGTAATCAGTGGCTATTTGTAGCTCTGATCGCTGCATAAATTACAGTGGTCCCAAAATAGTGTCAAAAGTGTCCGATGTGTCCGCCATAATATCGCAGTCCCGCCATTACTAGTAAAAAAAATAATAATAATAAAAATGCCATAAATCTATCCCCTATTTTGTAGACACTATAACTTTTGCGCAAACCAATCAATATACATTTATTGCAATTTTTTTTTTACCAAAAATATGTAGAAGAATACATATCTGCCTAAACTGAGAAAGAAATTTGTTTTTTTATATATTTTTTGGGGATATTTATTATAGCAAAAAGTAAAAAATATTGCTTTTTAAAAAAATTTTTTTTTTAGCGCAAAAAATAAAAACCGCAGTGGTGATCAGATGCCACCAAAAGAAAGCTCTATTTGTGGAAAAAAAGGACGTCAATTTTGTTTGGGTACAAAGTTGCACGACCGCGCAATTGTCAGCTAAAGTGACGCAGTGCCGAATCACCAAAAATTCTCTGGTCAGGAAGGGGGTAAAATCTTCCAGGCTGAAGTGGTTAAGCTTTTTGCCAGGCGGTATGTAACCCTGCTGAGGGTGCGGAGGTTTGGGGCAAACGTGTCTCAACTATGTTGGTGGGGAACTAATGCATCAGGAACCTTTGCGCATCTGTGGTGGGAACGTACAAAGATCCAGAACTCCTGAGAGGACATTGCCAAGGCAATCTATGAAATAACAGGAGAACATATACAGAGTAAGCCCTGGAGCTGTTTGTTTCACAGCACAAAGAAAACAATAGCATAATATAAGATTTCTTTGGTTTCACACTTATTAAACGCTGCCAAAAGCCTGATGCCCAAGTTCCGGCGAACACAAAAAATCCAGAACATGAGAGAACGGGTTTTAAAAATTGGTCATGTACGGTCTATTGAAGAGACGATGCATATAGGAGAGGATTCCTAAGGAAATGTCATACCTCCTGGGGAAAATGATTGGAGTTCAAAAAATCGAGGAGGTATGGGTGGCCTAGCATAAAGACACTCTGGGGGTTATTTACGAAAGGCAAATCCACTGTGCACTACTAGTGCAAACTATAAGTGCAAAGTGCACTTGAAATTGCACTGAAATTGCACTTGGAAGTGCAGTCGCTGTAAATCTGAGGGGTAGATCTGAAATGAGGGGAAGCTCTGCTGATTTTATTATCCAATCATGTGCAAGCTAAAATGCTGTTCACCTTGCATGTCCCCCTCAGATCTACAGCGACTGCACTTCCAAGTGCACTTTCAGTGCAATTTCAAGTGCACTTTGCACATGTAGTTTGCAAAGTGGATTTGCCTTTCATAAATAACCCCCATGTCACTTCGGGAAGGAGGGGATATGTTACCTGGGATAGATTAAGGAGAGAATGAGGTGAGATCTCTGAGGGAGGTAGGCAAAGGAGGATTTGTATGATTTGATGGTTTATTATATTTTTTTCTTTCTTTCTCTTGGGGAAGAGGGGATTGGAGGGTAAGGGTCATTAGAAGATTTATGTGGAATGTAATTGGACGATAAAGTTGTATGTAATGTGTTTTAAAGAAAATAATAAAAAAAAAAAAGAATACAAAAAAAAAAAATTAAAAATCATTGACAACCATCCTGTCAAGGTATGCTATTGGTAATAGGCCTGTCTCCAAATTAATAGCTTTATGCTATTATTTCTCTGCTAGAATCAGAATAAATGGAGTTAATTTCCCTCAAATTACAATGACTAATAGGAAAATACATGAATGCCTTGTCTCCCTTTGTTAATTAAATTAGAATCATTGTTATCAACAATCCAGCTTAATAGTGAGATAAAAAGGTATTTAAGCTAGTAAATAGAAACTATTGGCAAATGCAGATGACCTACTAATAACGTTCTGCAATGCCCTGAACTCTTTCTAGCAGCAATTAACATTATTAGTCAATCTAGACACTACTTAAATTTTGATGTGAAAGAAAAAAAAAAGAAAAAGCTGTAAATTTTATCAATTAAAATTAATGGTAGTGATAATATACTTAATAGGAGAAGAGTACTTTCTGAATATTCCAAAAACGTAATTATAAAATATTACCTCTATAATTTCCCGCCAGAACACCATGATTATTGCTAATGGTTATACTGTAACACCCACTAGCAATAATCGATTGTAAATTCTGGCAGGCTGGTTGTACCCAAGTAGATCATTCATTCCACTTGGGTACATTCAGCCTGCCCATACATGGTTCGAATTGCGGCCGGTTCAGCAGGAGATTCAAAACTGTCTATGGACAGCTTAAATCTATCAGAAATCTCTTTATCCAAGTTTTCAGGACCTTGCATTTACTATTTCAAGGATCTAGCTTTACTTGCTTATTTTACTATTTTTTTACAATAGTATCAGCACAAAAGATGCGGGACTCCGCAAACTCACTAAAGTGCATGTACAACCTAACAAATAACAACTCTTAATTGCTCCCTAAGTAAATATATAATTGAAAGCACTTTTGTTACATTGATTCAAGACACTTGTTGATATTGCCAGAGATCCTTTGAACTGATCATTTCCTGCTTCTGTGTTCCCAGTTCTCCTTTATGTTAAAGAGGAAGTAAACTCAGTTTTTTTTTTGCTTTATTCTTACCTGCAACGTAAAGGCATAATGTGCTAGTATGCATCACATACTAGCACATTATGTATTATAAAACATGCATCGCATACTGCACATTATGTGATACTTACCTGCAAACAAAGCCCTCGTCGTCCCCGCTGGAGGCCGCATCCATCTTCGCACGTCTTCCTTCCGGTGCCGTGAACTCTGGCTCGGTGACTGGCCGGAACAGCGCCATTTCACTCCCACACATGCGCGCAGGAGCAGCCACTCAGGGCACAGGGCTCAGAAGAAACGGCATGAGCGGCCGTTCCTTCAGAGCCCATGCGCCGATGATGTAATCAGCGCAGTATACAGTAAATATCTCCTAAACGGTGCAAGTTTAGGAGATATCTACAGTACCTATAGGTAAGCCTATAATAAGGCTTACCTATAGGTACAAACATTAGAGGGAAGTTTACTTCCTCTTTAAGGTGAAGAGGATAGGAGGGAGATGTCTGCAGTCCTAAAACAGTCCTAGCATGGCATCGCTCCTCCTTGCATGGATACAGTACAGTGAGTGAGCAGTGCCACCCAAGGAAAGGATTTGTGTTACTGGCAGGATCACCAGGTAAAAAAAAAAAAAAAAAATCGAATAGAAAGAAAACAAATGCAGCAACCACAGCCAAGGACTGGTAAACTGCAATATACTGTTCCCAGGTTTAGATACACTTTAGGAGATGGGAACAGGATTTTTACAGGAAAGGCATGAACTAAGATGTGTTTATTTATGATAACCCATTAATTCTCTCAGCATAAATCCCCAAGTTATAAAATTCTGTTCTGTCATAATTGTATACAGTATTTGTCCACAGCAGACGGGGAGCCATTTGGGCTGACAGCAGGCAATAGATTAGGATAGATTTACTTAAAAAAAAAAAAAAAGGAACTATGTAAGGCTCAGTACTTATCGGCACCCCCTCGTAGGCTGTTCATTTTGCAGGGGTCATTTTCCTTAGCTTGGTGATGTGGTGAAAATTGACTTCAAAATACCCAGTCATGTGCAAGGACAACAACATTTTGCTTGCAAATGATTGGATGATTGATGTCCGCAGAGCTTCACCTCATTCACTAATATAAGTAAATATTCCCTTGCAAAGTGGACATTCTAATTGCCTTTAGTAAACCAACCCCTATATGTTGACATTATAGGAGCCAGTTTAGATCCTACATACATTTTCAGTAGGTGTGTGGGTTCCCACACAACAAAAAAAACTAACAAAAAAAACGTTTATTACACCTCTAAATGTATGTATTCCTTTTTAGATATTTGTGGTCTGTGTAAAAAAAACAAAAACAAAAAAACAAAACAAAAACAAAGCCCAAAGTAAGCATGTAGTAGGGCAGTAAAGAGGAACCGATAAAAAGCTAAAAAAAATTTATATATGAAATACTTTATTATAAACAAAGGTAATGCATGTAACAAAACATGTTTACTGGCATTGTCAAGTATACAAAGAAAACGTTTTATAAATCACATTTTAAAAATAACCTTCCATCTTATTCCTGTGTAGAAATAGGACACAGAACATAACATAACCAGGGTTCAAATACATTCATTGTAAATGACAACCCATTTGCTGATAATAACAAATTTGCAATAAATAAAACATACCAGCTAGAGTAAAAACCAAACTGACTGAAAATGTTTTTTTGAAATAGAATCCTATCAAGAATAATTCTTTTTGTAATAACCAAAATAGAGAGGTTGAGTGACATTTTAAAAACACTGTGGTAAGGGTAATAGGATCTAAGAGCAGACCTGTCATTCAGTAAGTTTCTATTTAAAATAATGTACAGCCAAGCAAAATCTAAATCCCTGTACTCAAGCATGCTCAATTACATTTTAGACAAGCTTGTATTAAACCCTGAAATTCTATATACATATAAAGTGATCTCATAAACCATTCTCATAATACTAATGTAATTTTCTTTTTTCAGCTTGATGAATTCTTTTGTTGTTTTTCCTTCTCTACACAGTATAGAAAGCAGGATAAAGACTTGATATATAAACAAGAAGTATGTTGGTATTTCATGAATTCCCTGCAAACTGGTAAATACAAACTTTTACTCAACAAAATATGGTAAATACCGTTCAGTCACTTTTGTGATCCAGGTACTGCTGTCAGACAGTATACCCAAGATCTACACTGTGTGCACAATTATTAGGCAAGTGAGTATTTTGACAAAATCATTATTATGGATATTGTCCAACTGTCCAGTATAAACTTGAATGCTTATTGGATTTAAGCATATCAGGTGATGTGTATTTGTGTAATGATAGAGGGTATGGCCTAAGGAGATCAACACCCTGTATCAATTGTGCATAATTATTAGGCAGCTTCTTTTCCTCAGGTAAAATGGGCCAAAAAAAAAGAGATTTAACTGACTCCAAAAGTCTTTCAGAGGGATGCAGCACTCTGGAAATTGCTAAGATATTGGGGCATGGTCACAGAACCATCATATATTTTGTTGCAAATAGTCAACAGGGTCGTAAGAAACGTGTTGAGAAAAAAAGGCCCTAATTAACTGCCAAAGATTTGAGAAGAATCCAACATGAAGCTACCAGGAAGCCAATTATCCTCCACTGCTGTCATGTTCCAGAACTGCAACCTGACTGGAGTGCCCAGAAGTACAAGGTGTTCAGTGCTCAGAGACATGGCCAAGGTAAGGAAGACTGAAACCCAACCAAAACCCAACCACCACCCAGAAGCCTCTATGCGTATCGCATACATACATGCTTTCTGATGCATGTATGTGAAACGCTTAGAGGCTTCTGGGTAATCGCCGACGTCACTTCCTGTCCTAACCGGTACCAGATCGAGGCTTGGAATGCATGCTGATCCCGGGAGATGGCTTGACATGAGCTAAAAAAAACAAAAAAACAAAAAAACACACTGCTGGAAAGACTCAGTGCCGGTCTAAAGGCACCTGGATTGTGAGCGCACATATTATATATATTTTATACGTTTACCTCATTGATTTAAAATACATTTTATAAAAGACATGTTGCGCAATTATGGATGTTTACTTCTTATGAGATATCAAGACTATTGTGGAGATGTGAGGAGTAACTAGTGGCAACCTAGATGGAAAAACGCCAGATAAACCCATGAAAGTGGAGTTGTTATCCCAATTTAAACCAAAGGCGATGTTTTTTCTAGTTTCTGGTGAGTGCCCATTTCAGAAGGTGGTGGTGGTTCACGAAGTGGTGTAAAGACTCCTAAAGTACGGATGTGAATTTGCACACATTGGAATTAAATTATTAAATTGTGAAGAGCATTTGTGGGGGCTATTGCTAAAAATCTATGTTCTGGTGTTTGGTATTTTGCACTATATATTGATACACTGATACTTTGCACTATAAAGTTATATAGATTTGATGACCGTATTCATTTGTGCACATTTTGCAGACACCGTTTTTGTGGTAAAATTGTATAAGCACTTTAAGATCAAGAAACTGATAGACTCCATGAATGGAAGATTTATGACTGTTTTTGAAAAGAAGCATGGCTATATTGGTCACTGATTTTTTTTTTTTGAAATGTAAGAAATGTTTATATTTGCAAATTTTGAGATGTTTGTTTATTATTCTCACTCTCTTAAGTGCCAGTTCACACTAGCGTGACACGGGAACCATCATGATTACAGTGCCAGTTCCCGCATCGCATAGGACTCACAGGCAGTACACACACCCCATTGCCTCGGTGTATCTGTCTGTGCATCAGGCAGGCACCACAGAAGGCAACATTGCTAGTCGCACATATGGTGGGGAATACCCCACCATATTTGTGTGCATTTTAATTTTAACCTGTTCCCGCTGGCCGTATGCATATATGCGGCTTCTTGGCAGGTGACTTTAAAAACAAGATGCCGCATTTATGCGACTCAAATGTAAACAATTCTGTGCTGAGAGCGTGCGCCGTGCACGCTCTCAGCACAGTTACCAGCGGGAACTGGAAAGCTCCTGATGCCTCTCTGCGATCAGGAGCTTTTCAGTCATGCGACAGCCAATCACTACGGTCACATGACCGGAATGCCCGCCTCTGCCTCCCGGCATTTAGAACTCTTAAAGGGTTTTAGGAGGCAGTCGGCAGGAAGGGGCTACTTTTAGGGCCTGTTTACACCAGACGCTTTCAGGTGCTGGTCAGAGGGATGATAGTAATGAGGTGGTACTTCTGGCAGCACTTTGGTTAGAGGAGAAGCAACTCTGAAGACAAAACATGCGCCTCTAAGTGCAGTATGCAAAATTTAATAAAGTGCACAAAGGGTTAAAAGCACTTACAAGATTGTTGAGTGTTAAAAAACATGATAAAATTATTAATTATTATTATTATACAGGATTTATATAGCGCCAACAGTTTGCGCAGCGCTTTACAACATCAGGAGTCCTCATCTGTGGCATGTGTCCATCCTCAGCATGGTGGTAGAGAGCAGTGTAGAGCCGTCCAGCAGCTGTAAAGCGTTCTCATGCGTGTTGGAAAGAGGAGGCAGCAGGGAAGCCTGTATTCACTGCGGGACACACAAGGCTGGTGGTGTCAGTGTAGAGAAGGGGGCGGTATTCACTGCGGGACACACAAGGCTGGTGGTGTCAGTGTAGAGAAGGGGGCGGTATTCACTGCGGGACACACAAGGCTGATGGTGTCAGTGTAGAGAAGGGGGCGGTAATGCGTTTGAGCATGTGCGGCTCCTTCGTTACGCCCCCTTCTCTACACTGACACCATCAGCATTGTGTGGCCCGCAGTGAATACAGGCTTCCCTGCTGCCTCCTCTTTCCAACACGCATGAGAACGCTTTACAGCTGCTGGACGGCTCTACACTGCTCTCTACCACCATGCTGAGGATGGACACATGCCACAGATGAGGACTCCTGATTTTATCATGTTTTTTTAACACTCAACAATCTTGTAAGTGCTTTTTTTTTTTTTTTTTTTTTTTAAAAGTACAGCAGCATGCATTCACCAGAATGCGTGTAAATGCACCAGAATGCACATAAACCTGAGAGGGATCTTTAGCACTCTGATTTTTTTCAAGTGTAAAAAAATGCACTGGAATGCATTAAAAGCGCATTGAAAACCCATGTAAACGCACAATGAACACAGGGATTGTGGTGTGAACTAACCCCCAAAATTAAATTTTGGATAGTTATAAAACAGGCTTTGAGTGAATTGTAAAATTAAATCTTCCAATACTAGTTGAAAAAAAAGGTGGCATCTAAGCAGGAAGGCTTGCACAATGAGTCAATGTGTGCTATAGATCCTCATGATTAAGCTCCAGGGGCGGAGTGAAATGTGTTGGGGGCGTGGCTGGAGCCCGGGCTGAGGCTGTTGCACTTTCTTACCTGGGGTTTGCAGAGATATACGGCTCATATGGAGATTTTCTTCCCTGTACATTGCTGTCTGGAGTCAGGACAAGCTCCGTCCTAGCCTGCACTCACAGTGGTCAGCTTTATTGATTGGGATTCCTATGGCCTGTGCCACATCCACTATTTCGGCTTGGGGTCACTGCTAGTTGTAGGGTTATAGTTACTGCACAGGAGCCCATTGTAAATGTCCACCAATTTTAGAAGAAATTCTGGTTTGATACAGCAGTTTCTACCTAAAGCGCAACTAAGCAAATAAAAAAATAAGTATTTTAAGCTGAACTCTGGGATGAGTAAAAGTCCTCCCTTGCAGTGGGGCTGTGCCAGCATTGCAAGGAATACCTGTTTGTTTCTGTCCAGGGAGACCGGGTATAGAGTTTTTACTTATCTGATTCTCTGCCATACTAAACCAGTTCCTGCAGCCTCTTCTCCCATAGACCCCTTCTGGCAGTCTAAGGTCCTCTGACATCACCAAGACCAATGCAGGGCCCATTGGATGTAAGGACTTTGGGGGACAGCCCACTGCCAGAGCACAGGGGAGCACCGTCTGCTGGGATGGCAGAGGATCAGGTAAGTAAAAGTGCTTTTCCCGTCCCCCAGAAACTTGCAGTTAACTTAAAAATAGAACTTTTTAAATGCAACTACCATAACTATAGGAAATTGACTTGGTATCAGCTTTTTGAAATCCCCTGTACAACAGAACTTAGGCTGGCCATACACTATACAATTTTCTTATTCAATTTCCTTTATATTTACCTTAAACTATGTAGTGCAAGGGCCTGCCTGATTAGGTTTGACCTCATATTATATGGTTTTGGTAAATCTAAAGGAAATTTGAACAAGAAAATTGTATAGTGTATGGCCAGCCTTAGACAGAGAGAGGAGGGGACAGCAAAGGCATGAGCTGTCCTATCACAGGCTGGGGGCAAGGAGATGACCAGGCTGCATTCCATAAGTGCCATAGAAATACTCAAATCACCAACCTAGCTTTGCTGTTTGACTGACTGGGCAGTGTAAATCTTAGGTCTGGATAAAAATGTAAATCTCTTGGCAGGTATCAGTTTTTCCTTTAAGAGTGTAATTATTACATTATTAAATGAATGCAGATTTTTCCCTTTCCTCTAACAAGTATGCCTTCCTGTGTACTGTAGAACCATGTACTACCATACTAAATAATAAATACAAGAGATCATTCTTTTGGCTAAAGAGATTTTTTCAGAAATTCTGAAAACACAGAGTTGCTAGGACATTTTGGTGTACAATAACATCTGATTTCTTTGTACTTCTGCTGATATACATTTAATCACAAAACAGGTAACTATTACAATAGAAGTATTTTACAAATTCAGATATGGATAATAGCACGTTGAGATGTACAGCCACAACAGCCCTGTGAAAACCAAGTGTGGAGAGTATCTGATGCACACAATAGGCCAGAGTGTAACAACATCGAGCAGGTAGCTGTTGCAGAGAAACGGACACTGGGGGTTTATTACGAAAGGCAAATCCACTTTGCACTGAAAGTGCACTTGGAAGTGCAGTCGCTCTAAATCTAATGCTGCATACACACAAGCCGAATTTCTGACAGAGTCCGATGAAAAAAGAAAAACCTCTACCATACCAGATGTAGAGTATGGTGGTCCCATCCCTGGTGCAACGGAACAAGAAAAAAATACCCCCGGAATGGGACTCTAATAGACTACCAACACTGAGATAAAAAATATGTATCTTTTAATATTGCAACATAAAAAAAAGTGTGTGCAGTCTACACCTTACATGAATACATCAAACAAAAAAACAAAACAAATACAAAAATGCAAATGATCATATGTACTCTCCAGAGGGAGATGTACCCTAATACCTGACGCATTTCCAGTATTCTGACACCCTTATCAGGGGCTGAGAGTTGAGTACATTAAATATGATTTACTTCCATTGGAATGATTCCATATTCAAGGAGCACAGGAGGCAATTATACCAGAAAAAATATTAAATGGATGCCAGACCATGGTGATGAGAAGTTTAAGGTGCACTGTGTTTCCAACATCAGTGGATGTTGATTGAAAAGTATAAGGGACAGACTGTTGCTGGAGCTTTGAATGTGAGCTACACAGCGGGCGGATGAGTATCCTGCGTCCCTAGTTCAATGTGTCCTGTGAGTGACGGGGTCCGGAGGAGGCACGCCACACACCGGACCCCGTCACTCACAGGGCACATTGAACTAGGGACGCAGGATACTCATCCGCCCGCTGTGTAGCTCACATTCAAAGCTCCAGCAACAGTCTGTCCCCAATGGAAGTAAATCATATTTAATGTACGCAACTCTCAGCCCCTGATGAGGGTGTCAGAATACTGGAAACGTGTCGGTATTAGGGTACATCACCCTCTGGAGAGTACATATGATCTTTTACATTTTGGTATTGAGGTTTTGTTTTTTGTTTGATGTATTCATGTAAGGTGTAGACTGCACACACCTATTAAAAGATACATATTTTTTATCTTAGTGTTGGTGGTCTATTAGAGTCCCATTTCGGGGGGTATTTTTTTCTTGTTCCAATAGAGTCCGATGGGAGCTTCTCACCGTGTGTATGCCCCATCGGACTTTTTCTGTCGAAAATTCAGACGGACTTAGATAGAGAACATGTTCTATATTTTTCCGACGGAACAAATTACTATAGAAAAAAACGCTCGTCTGTATGCTGTTCCGACGCACCAAAATCAACGCATGCTCTGAAGCAAGTACGAGACGGAAGCTATTGGCTACTAGCTCTTGAACGTCCGTTTTCTAGTCCCGTCATATGTGTTGTACGTCACCGCGTTCTGGACGGTCGGAATTTGGTGTGACGTGTGTATGCAAGACACCTTGAGGGGAATTCCGTCGGAAAAACCTTCAGAGTTTATTGCCACGGCAAAACCGGTCGTGTGTACAGGGCATAAGGGGTAGATGTGAAATGTGTGGAAGCTCTGCTGATTTTATCATCCAATCAGGTGCAAGCTAAAATGCTGCTTTTTATTTTCCTTGCATGTCCCCCTCGGATCTACAGCGACTTTACTTCCAAGTGCACTTTCAGTGCAAAGTGGATTTTCCTTTAGTAAATAACCTCCACTATGTTGGATGCAGCGGTTTACATTATTGAAGAGCCTTGTGTTTTATCCATACACGTGAGCTGCTTATTGTCATTTTATCAATAAATATGTTACAATACTGCACTTAGGAGGAGGCGCTCTCTCCTTTTTGTTTTCATATATACTTGGTCTAACCTTCTTAGATTCCTTCAGTTTAGCTTAAAGTGATACTAAAGCTGCCCTTTTTTTTTCTTAAAATAACAAACATGTTATACCTACCTATTCAGTGCAATCTCGATCCTCCCTTTCTGGGGTCCCCCGCTGGTGCTCCAGGCTCCCCCTGCCTTTAAAAACACATTAAAGCTGAAGTTTAAGTATGTATATTTTTGCATAGTTACAGTGCCTTGAAAAAGTATCCATACCCCTTGACATTTTCCATGTATTTGTGGGGGATTTTATGTGATAGACCAATACAACGCGGCATATAATTGTGCAGTGGAAGAAAAATGATAAATGGTTTTCAAAATCTTTTACAAGTAAATATGTGAAAAGTGTGGACGTGCATTTGTATTCAGCCCTGCCGAGTCAATACTTTGTAGAACCACCTTTCACTGCAATTACGGCTGCAAGTCTTTTTGGGTATGTCTCTACCAGCTTTGCACATCTAGAGAGTGACATTTTTGCCCATTCTTTGCAAAATAGCTCAAGCTCTGCCAGATAGGATAGAGAGTGTCTGTGAACAGCAATTTTCAAGTCTTGCCAAAGATTCTCAATTGGATTTAGGTCTGGACTTTGACTGGGCCATTCTAACACATGAATATGCTTTGATCTAACCCATTCCATTGTAGCTCTGGCTGTATGTTTAGGGTCATTGTCCTGCTGGAGGGTGAACCTCCGCCCCAGTCTCAAGTCTTTTTGCAGACTCTAATGCCCCGTACACACGGTCGGATTTTCCGACGGAAAATGTGTGATAGGACCTTGTTGTCGGAAATTACGACCGTGTGTGGGCTTCATCACACATTTTCCATCGGAATTTCCGACACACAAAGTTTGAGAGCAGGATATAAAATTTTCCGACAACAAAATCCGTTGTCGGAAATTCCGATCGTGTGTACACAAATCCGACCGACAAAGTGCCACACATGCTAAGAATAAATAAAGAGATGAAAGCTATTGGCCACTGCCCCGTTTATAGTCCCGACGTACGTGTTTTACGTCACCGCGTTTAGAAAGATCGGATTTTCCGACAACTTTGTGTGACTGTGTGTATGCAAGACAAGTTTGAGCCAACATCCCTCTGAAAAAATCCTAGGATTTTGTTGTCGGAATGTCCGAACAAAGTCCGACCGTGTGTACGCCCTATAACAGGTTTTCTTCTAAGATTGCCCTGCATTTGGCTCCATCCATCTTCCTATCAACTCTGACCAGCTTCCCTGTCCCTGCTGAAGAAAAGCATCGACACAAAATGATGCTGCCACCACCATGTTTCATGGTAGGGGTAATGTGTTCAGGGTGATGTGCAGTGTTAGTTTTCTACCACACATAGCGTTTTGCTTATAGGCCAAAAAGGTAAAATTTTGGTCTCATCTGACCAGAGCACCTTCTTCCGCATGTTTGCTGTGTCTCCAACATAGCTTCTCACAAACTGCAAACGGGACTTCTTATGGCTCTCTTTCAACAATGGCTTTCTTCTTGTCACTCTTCCATAAAGAGCAGATTTGTGGAGTGCACGACTAATAGTTGTCCTGTGGACAGATTCTCCCACCTGAGCTATGGATCTCTGCAGCTCCTCCAGAGTTACCATGGGCCTCTTGGCTGCTTCTCTGATTAAAGTTCTCCTTGCCCAGCCTGTCAGTTTGGGTGGACGCCCATGTTTTAGTAGGTTTGCAGTTGCGCCATACTTTTTCAATTTTCGGATGATGGATTTAACAGCGCTCTGTGAGATGTTTAAAGCTTGGGATGTCTTTTTGTATAACCTAACCCTGCTTTAGACTTCTCCACCACTTTATTCCTGGCCTGTCTCGTGTGTTCCTTGGCCTTCGTCATGCTGTTTGTTCACTAAGGTTCACCAACAACCCTCTGAGGGCTTCAAAGAACACATGTATTTATATTGAGATTAAATTACACACAGATGGACTCTATTTACTAATTAGGTGACTTTTGAAGGCAATTGGTTCCACTAGATTTAAGTTAGGCATATCAGAGTAAAAGGGGCTGAATACAAATGCACACCACACTTTTCAGATATTTATTTGTAAAACATGTTGAAAACCATCCATCATCTTCCTTCTACTTCACAATTATGTGCCACTTTGTGTTGGTCTATCACATAAAATCCTAATAAAATACATTTACGTTTTTGGTTGTAACATGACAAAATGTGGAAAATTTCAAGGGGTATGAATACTTTTTCAAGGCACTGTACATGAACTCATTAACCTGTAGCTAGATCTGGGGCTTGCTTAGATTGCCGTGCACGAGCCTTTATTTGTGCTTAAAATTTACCTCCACTCTTGCTCAGACAAAAAAAAAACATTCATCTTTTGTCAATTAGATTTTAGCACACTAGTCAAGAATTTTGGCACACTTTATTGCACTGTTCTTCTTGATGCAGTTTCTGCTTAGACACACACGAATTTTAACAACCTTCTATTTCCTGCAGTCACTTCCTAATTCCCGAGTGCTCAGTTTGATGGCTAGCCTACATTAGTTACATGATCAGTCCCAGAACTGTTATAATGGAAAAACTGAAAGAAACAGCTAATTTAAGCAGGATGTGTGCAGAACACACCTTCTCTTTTTTCCAAAAACAATAGCTAGCTGCAGATTGAACTAGTAAGATCATTTTTATTTAAGGCCCCATTCAATTTTTTTCTGGTCTGGTGCGTTATGTTTTGTGTTAACATGGGTTAAAGCAGCCCATTGATTTGTGATGGCTGCCAATGCACCACACCATAATGCATGGTAGTGCATTTCTGTGCGTTGCATTGTGTGTTGGGATGCCATTAAAAATAAATAGCACTGCAATAAACCCGCTCATGGCTAGCCTGCAGTGCAAAAAGCCCAAATTACAAAATAAAACAAGTAGTAAATTTACATAGTATGTTCATTTTTTTGTAAACAGATATAGGGTTACGCTTAAAACATAGGGGGTTATTTACTAAAGGAAAATCCACTTTGCACTGCAAGTGCACTTGAAAGTGCACTGAAAGTGCACATGGAAGTAATGTCGCTGTAGATCCGAGGGGGACATGCAAGGAAAATAAAAAACAGCATTTTAGCTTGCACATGATTGGATGATAAAATCAGCAGAGCTTCCACTCATTTCAGAGCTTCCCCTTAGATTTAGAGCAACTGCACTTCCAAGTGCACTTTCAGTGCATTTCAAGTGCACTTGCAGTGCAAAGTGGATTTACCTTTCTTAAATAAGCCCCATAGATTCACTGCAAGGTATTTGTAGGGTATTTTGATTTAACATGACAATAGGTTTAAGAGGATTAGGCATGGAGCATTATTCATATAGTAACTGATAAAGGTGCAAAATCAGATGCAAAATCTTTGTGCCACATATTGCAAACTGCATATACACAATTTTCTTTAAAAAACATATACCTGCGTGATAATGCAATTTATGAATTCATAAATATTCACAATTAAAAACACTCTATGAAAAGAAAATGAGTGCAATCTTTGTTTTATAGACAGCAGTGACCCTTGTGAGACTTTTCTTCATTCTCATTTGCTTATTTTTTTCAATAGTGGGTAAACAGCCTAATATTAAAAGGTCACAAAACCTATAGCAAACAAACATTGTATGAAGTACACTGTAATATCATCCACAAATATGCAGCCAAGAATCAGGATTGGCAATAGGAATATATCTGAAGCAAAATGGTAAATGAGAATATTTACCTAATATATCAAATATTTGAGAACCCTGGTAGGAAGCACAAAGGGGGTATATATTTTTAAATATTCACAACCTTGTTTCTTTAAAGTAATAACAGGGCAGCAAGTGGAAGGTATATAAAGGCATTTAAAACATGTAGGGTAACCTTTCTCAATCATTTTAACATGGAAGAACCCTTGATATAACTTTCTGGTTTCTGGGAACCCATACCAATAAAGATATATATATATCACTTTATCCACAGCTCTTGGTACATTAGTGTGGTGGCCAGTAGGAAGATTTCCCCTCTTACAGATAGCTTGTCAGAAGGGGTGTCAGAAGCAACTTATCTGAGAGGCACCCGGATTTTTCAGATGGTGTTTTCTTAGTGCATAAACATACATGTTCAGCTAAAACCATGTATGCATGGTTACATCACCATCATTTTATAGAACAAGTGTAGCTGGAGTTTCCACCTAACATCCTATGTTAACCTGGGTAGCCTTAAAGCCAAACTCTAGGATTCTGCTAAATTACTTTTTCAAAGATTCTCTCCCCTTGCCCAATTAAACTGCTGCCAAATTGTACCAGAAGTGAAGAAATAGCAGAAAAAGACCATAGTAGTTTATCGAGTCTGTCCCTTTTTTTTTTTCCATTAACTTTATTGTCTGACTATAGATTTATGTTTATCCCAAGTATGTTTGAAGCAATTTACTGTTGACTGTCTCACTACCTCTGCTGGTAATTTATTCGAAGCATCTACCCTTTCAGTAAAATTTCAGTAAAATAATACTAATATTAGTTTTGAACTTCCCTCCAGTTAGCGTGAGGTCATGTCCCCATGTTCTTGATTTTAGTTTCATATTGAAAAAACTGCCCTACTGAACCTTATTCTTTCCCTTGATGTATTTAAAGGTTTCAATCATGTCTCCCCTTTCCCTTCTTTCCTCTAGACCAGGGATCTTCAAACTACGGTCTTGTAAAACTCTGACATTCACAAACATGACTAGGCATGATGGGAATTGTAGTTCATGAACAACTGGAGGGCCATAGTTTGAAGACCCCTGCTCTAGACTGTACAGCCTAAGTTCCTGAAGTTTCTCTCAATATGTTTTATCCCCCAAACCTTTCACCATTTTCTGGACTCTATTTTATCAGTATCTTTGTATAAGTGAGGTCTCCAGAACGACATTGTATTCTAAAAGATGTCTCACTAAAGATCTATATAAGGGAATCAGGACCTCCTTCCTCCTGCTGGTGAACCCTCTAGTGATGCATCCTACAATTCTACTCACTTTCCCCACTGCCTGGTGACACTGTTTGCTCATTTTGCAATCATCTGAAATAAGTACCTGCAAATCTTTTTCCTCTGTATACTGTACCCCCCAATGTTGTACTCTCTCAGTGGATTCTTTTTCTCTAGGTGCAGTATTTTACACGTAGAAACATTGAACTGCAGTTTCCACTGCTTTGACCAATCTTCCAGCAATGCCAAATCATGTTCCATGTTACAGACACCTCCAGGGATATCAACCCTATTACACACCTTAGTGTTATCAGCGAAAAGACATACCTTGCCCAAGAGACCTTTAGTTATATCACTTACATATAGATTTATTAGAACAGGACCTAGCACAGAGCCTTTTGGTACACTGAAAATTGCCCTACTTCCAGGTGCCAGGAAAAAGACTTCTCTATCCACACATCACCTCTGTATGGGGAAAGAGAACTATTTCCCAGATGCTAAGGGAAATATATGATGGGTGCATTTTTAAGTGCAGGTAAGGGCTGTGGGTGTGTGTGGACAAAGTTGAGGGCGGATGCAGATAAAGTGGGTAGATCAGACTGGGAACCAGGGACTCCAGGGTCCACCCACTACAGCAAGTTGGGTGTAACTACTTCACTACTTGCTGTCTAAAGTACTATAGCAGGGAAGTTTCAAGACTGGTGGCCAGGGGGGAAAGAGTGTAAAGGCCACTGCATCACTAATCGCTTACTAGGGTAGTTATGCTCCTTTGTTATTTACCATCTCTTTCGCTGAGATGGTGTATTGTAATATATATATATGTCTAAGCCTATGTTCCTTTTCTTCTCCCTTTTTTCATGTAAACTTGTAATATCAGATAAAACGAATAAACAGAGATTAAACAAACGGTATAGTGCCTGGTTGCCGAACCGTTATCTATTTTGCACCGGTCTTGTGAAATGGAACTTAAAAAGGGACAGAGCGCTTTAAAGCGCTAAATAAAGAATGGCTTTATAACTACCTGCATAACAATGAATGGAAAGAACATTTTATTTAAAGGTATGAATGCACCTTTACAATGATGCATGAATATTTCTGCCCGTTTTAATAAAATGTGTAAAGAGAAAAAAAAAAAAAAACGGATTATCTTACCGGTGAATCTACGAAGATAATAGAATGGAACATTGGCATCACTGGTCAATTTCTGATACAGCCTCTAAAAACCTTCCTGTCATGGATAAATCTCAGGCCATTCTGACAGACAAAACTTTTCAAGTACTGAGAGTGCTGAAGAATGCCCTCACCTTCCTGTCTCCTGCACATCTCTAATGGCCATAGAGACTGTCCTTTATAGTAATGTGTAGGGATGGACCTTAGTTGCAAGCTCTGACACTATCCAGAATTTTGCTGGTCAGACTGGCTGAAATTCAGGAAGGTCTGAAAGGCTTCTGGCGCTATGCGCATACATTTTCAAATGTGCATGTTCACATAACATCTGCAGCAATTTGAACCCCTTCCCCTCTAGTCCCAGAGTCTCTTTAGGTCACACTGTTAGCTTTAGAGATTGATCACCGGAATCCAATTACAACTGGACAGACAGTTCAGCCCTTAGTTTTATTATCCAATCAAATTACACTTCTTATAAATCCGTACTTTACAATATTACTACAATAACGATAGATGACAGAAACTGCTGAAAATAAGATAAACACATTCTGTATGTCCTAGCACAGCTATGACTGTCAGCAGTTTTATTATACATAGTAATGCAATTCAAAGCATTTAACTGATGTGCAAACAATAGATTTTCTGTAAGAATTATTAGCAATATTCATACTTTTTTTGGCCGTAGCTGGAAATTAAAACAGTTTATACTTGAGACTGCAGTCTTACCAGCCACATTTGACACTGCTCAAAAAGTTTTGCATTTGTCAGAAAAATACTCGCTGAGACATACCACAGATCCAGCTGTGGTATTAGAGAAGAGTATAGATGCACTATAGGAAAAACTTCATAAAGAAATATAAGGCAACATTCTAATAAAGTGGTTTTTCCCTTTTAGATAACATAGTGTGTTTCACTCCCTACAATAAGCATTACAAATGTATCAAACAGGTAAGGGTAACCCATACAGAGATGCCAATCCAATCTGTTATATAGGTTTAACACAGGTTATTGCATACATTGCTCAGAAACGTGTACATCAAAGTTGTTAGTGGTAAGGCCATATGAATATTAAACATACACAAGGACGGATAATAAAAAAAAAATACAAAACACACACACTGTACAGTGGAGGGTTTCATTTTTGGTAGGCTTATATCAGATACCTAAAAGCCTTATCATAGATAGGAGAAACCCCCTGAAAAGTTCCCCCTTGGAGAACCATGATACCTTTAAATGAAATTCAGAAAATGGTTAGTACCAGATAATTCAATGGGAATATGCATGAATAGGTATACTGGCTATTATATAGCACCGTTAAATACAAATTTGAAATAGAACTAAATATTTTTGGATGAACAGTATAATGGTTCATAGGAAAAAGGCAATATTTTTTGTGTCAGACACAACTTTACCATTATTTTCAATTATTTGGCTCCTGAAAGGTATGTATATGAAGATAAGTTTTCTTTCACTGTTGCTCCTCACAACTCCAGAATGTTTATACAGTGTGTATGTGAATGTACATACACATACCTAAAAAAGAACCTTTGTGAGTCTAGTCAGATTTTTTGATACCAAAGTTGTCCATTCCTTTAAAAATTTTGTCTGCTAGACCTCCCATTTGTTTTTTTACAAGTTTCAGATGTCTCTCATGTAAAAGCTTTTGTATAAGGTACTTCTCTCTCTTGATTTTGTCTTTGGTTTCATTAGAAATGTCCGGGATAAGGTACGATATTATAAACTTGACGAAGTAGACAATATGCTGTGAGAAAGCAACAGAATTACAATTAAAAATAAAGAACATCATCTAAAGAATACATGAGATTATGTACTTATGACTTTAAAGAATAAGGCTAGGTTCACACATTAGCGAGTCCGTGAATGGGCTTCTGTACCTGTGGAAATCATGGGAAAAAAGTCCCCGATACGAAAATGCACTGCTAAAGAAGAGTGCGTTTTGCCTGGGAGTTGGGCAACACAGGCGATTTACGTTCCTGGGCCCACTACATTGTGAACCTAGCCTTAGTGCAATTTTAGACAGAACAAACGTATTGCTATTGCTCCGGTGCCCTGGCCTAAACCATCCCACCCTCCACAGATCGGTACTTACCAGAATCCGTTGCCAGCAGCCTTCAGGAATTGTTTACATCCCGCACTTCAAGACTCTGCTGGCCACACCTGTGCACTAAATTCCTATAGACTTCTATTGAGTCATCAACTTGGTTGGGAGACCGACTTCGACAAGCGCGGTCAGATGAGGGAGACTTACAGGTTGGGTTGTAAACAATCCCTGAAGGCCGCAGGTGACAGATCTCGATAAGGATCTATGGAGGGTGAGAGTGAGTGGAGAAGGTTTAGGTACAGGTACAGGGGCAAAAAAAAGTAAGTGAGATTTGTCTGAAAGCAAACTTATTCCTTAACTGTGCAGAACATAAAAAATATTAAGAAAAGTAATAAAAACAAATGCAGCAACACAAATAATCTGTTTAAGCAATGAAAAAAGTGACATTTTTGTATTGAAATATATTCCACTGTTGTGTCTTCTCTAAAAGAATGAAAGATAACAGCTCATTGGTTGAAATGAATTGCTGCACATTACTGCTCTTAAACCTGATGAGTCCTACTGTGAAAAAAGCAATAAAGCGCAGAAAATCATATCAATTACTACATTATGATAATGTGAAAAATGTAAAGCCCAACTTCAACTGAAAATAATGTTTGTTTATAGTTTTGAACAGCGCTGAGAAAAGTTAAATGCATTCTTCTGCATTACGGTAAAAAACATTGCACTGTCATTTACCCCCCCCCCACGTAAAGTGGAGCTCCATCCAAAAGGGGAAGCTCCGCTTGTCGTCCCCCAACCCCCCCCCCCCCCAACGCTGCCACATTTGGCACTTTTTGGAGGGAAGGGGGGATCGGGTACCTGTTTCTTGCCAAAAGTTTTCCTTGGTCAAGATGGCGGCGCCAGCCCCTGATAGCCGTTTGAAGAATTGGCTCGGATGGGGACACCGCTGAATCCTTGGACAGGTAAGTGCCCTAATATTAAAGTCAGCAGCTACAGTATTTGTAACTGCTGACCTTATTTTTTCTGAAGGAGCCTGGAGCTTCTCTTTAACACTTCCCTGACTCCTCTATCAATCCAGTGCTGTGCCCAGTCTTCTCCCTCTTTTTCTGGTCTCACAAGGCTTTGCTGATAGCAGCGGGAGCCATTGACTCCTCCTGCTATCAGTCAAATCAAGTGAGGAGAGGGTGGGGCTGAGCTTCACTTTATATGTCTATGGACACACAGAGCCTGGCTTGGGAGTGTGCCCACACATCTGCCCCTATAGTAAGCGCCCTGTTATGGTGGCAGACAGAGAAGTGCAGAAGCCCAGACTGCTGGTGGGGAACACCAGAAGCTATATACCATTGCACAGAGCAGGTATATATAAAAAACTATTTTAATTTATATATATTGGAACCTCTGACAAGTTTAATTGCTGCCTGTGTCTCCAATAAGGGGAAAAAGATGCAATGCAGAATGAGCACAGTGTCAATGTAAAAAACACATCCACCTATAGGGGTGTCTGTTTTAAAGCGAGCTTGCCAGGATAGCCTCTATCTGTCGCAGCCAGGGCTTCCAACCAGTGCTTGGAGGCTGCCACTGAAAAACTACACAGGGTTCCTAAAAGACTCAGGGGGGCATTTATTAAAACAGTTGTGTATCAATTTATGTGAAATGTGTGTGTAAAAATGTTAGCATTCATCTTTGGGTCTGTTTTGCATCCAAAACAACAGTTCTAGTGCTGTGCTTCAGTTTGGCCATATACCATGTTTTTTTAACCACAAGCGGCTATGTTCATTTTTATAATAGCGAATTTATTTTGCAAATTACGTACATAAAATAAATCTGTCTTTAATAACTTTAATTATAAATAAGAGAGGCATTAGGTTAACAACTGTAATCAATAATGGTTTTGATAAATGTCCCCAAAAGTGCTCTCAAACTCCTCGCTAAATGAGACAAATTAGGATTTCTGCTAGACAAGCTTTAGATTCTGCCTGTGCTTCATAAATCCTCTTTAATAAGATGATGTTTGTTTTATCTCCTGGGTTATCATCTAAACAAATCATATTCATCCAAATAAACACACAATCAGCATGGGTCAACGTTTACCTCCATGACAATGAGGAAAGAGAGCTTGGCTGCAATAACATGCCAGTATAATATGCTATGCTCATACTGATGTTCATTGCCAGGTGGATATCGGAAATCACGGTATCTGTAAAAAAATGAATAAATAATAAATGAAAAAAAATGAGTAAAATGTAATACCCACAATTCACCAACAGATGGAGCATATCAATTATTTTTAGAGCTGCAAAGCTCTGGCTGGAATTTCACTTTTCATTACTGTGTTTTCCATTACAGTGTTTTCCATGCAGCTGTCATAATATCCAGTAACATATGTAAGTTATTTGCAAGTCATTGTGCAAAGAAACTGTGGAAAAGTCAATTTTCCTGCTGCTACAGGATCTATTTCACAAAGGCAGACAACGTTTACGTATTGGTAGTATGAATAACTTGTCCTTCTGCAAATTGTATTAAATGCTAGTTCATCGAAAACTAAACAATTAATTTTTTAAGAAGTGCTGGAGAATTCATATGTAACTTGTGTTAAGTGTAATTTGAATCTATTGAAGTGAACCCTTGCTGCTTATACATTTCTTCCATTCACTCACTCCTCTGCTGCACCTGCTGGAGCGAAGAGAAGTACCCGGGAGCTCTGCGTTTGGGAGATCAGGAGACTCTCTATCCTTCTCCCCTATGATGCAGTGCTAAGTACTTGTGCACCAATTGTCAGGCTTGATTGTTGTCATGTGGTTGGGGCTATTAACTTTAAGCAGGGCAATTAAACTATGCAAAAGCAATCATAAACACAAATTTGTGTTAGGACTTGTGAGTGCTGGGCTATGCAGGAAAAACCAAGTTAGACTTACCGGTAACTTGTTTTCCAGAAGTCTTTCAGGACAGCACCTGAGAGATAGCGACTCCACCCACCGGAACAGGAAACACCTTCTTCCTCCAAACTTTAAAGGGAGGCGCCTCCCCACCATACCTCAGTTGTAGTAGAGAAGACCTCCGGCCCCGGCTGGAACACATAAACACATACGTTAGTCACAGCATAGTATATACAATACAATAGGGCGGGATGTTGCTGTCCTGAAAGACTTCTGGAAAACAAGTTACCGGTAAGTCTAACTTGGTTTTTCCCAAGGCGTCTTTCAGGACAGCACCTGAGAGGATAACAGAGACTTACCCCCTTAGGGCGGGACAACAGCTTGCAGGACCTTTCTGCCAAACGCCTGATCATTAGCAGATGTGAGGTCCAGCCTGTAATGTTTCACGAATGTGTGAAAACTCGACCATGTTGCCGCCTTGCAGATTTGTTCAGGGGTGGCACCAGCTCTCTCTGCCCAAGTGGCCGCTAATGCTCTTGTTGAGTGTGCAGAAATTCCTGCTGGAGGAGACACACCTGCATGCGAATAAGCCTCTGAAATGGCTAACTTCAGCCACCTTGCTAAAGAGATTTTAGAAGCCTGGCAACCTTTCCTGTTGCCCGAAAATAGCACAAACAGAGAATCTGAACGTCTAAAGAGCTTTGTCCTTTCCAAGTAACATAACAAAACTCTTCTAACATCCAACATGTGAAAACAAGTCTCCTTCTCCCCTACTGGGTTGGGGCAGAAGGTCGGAAGCACAATGTCCTGAACACGATTTTGTACTGAAGCTACCTTTGGTAAGAATTTCTGATCTGTTCTAAGTATAACCCTATCTGGGAAGATAGATAAATAGGGTTCCTTAACTGATAAAGCATTAAGCTCACTGATCCTGCGTGCAGAGACCATGGCAATCAGAAACACAGACTTAAAAGTGAGATATCTGAGTGGCGCTTCTTCCAAAGGTTCAAAAGGACTCCTTGTTAGAGCCTGGAGGACTATCGACAGATCCCATTTTGGAAACAACTTAAGTGGTGCTGGTCTGGATCTCGTAAGGGATCTGAAAAATCTGGTTACCAACGGATCTGAGGCCACCGATTTTTCTAGGAATACTGCTATCGCAGCTACCTGCACCTTCAAGGTACTAACTGCTAGTCCCTTGTCAGCGCCAACCTGTAAAAATTCCAGAATGGAAACAAGACTCCCTGGGTCATGGTCAGATGAATTACACCATGTATTGTAAACCTTCCAGACCTTGGAATAGATATTTCTAGTCACCCTTTTCCTACTGGATAATAGCGTAGAGATTAACCGGTTGGAAAAACCTTTGCTCCTTAAGAGCTGCTCTTCAGATACCAGGCTGTGAGCGCCAAAGTGGCTACCTCTGGGTGATTTACTGGCCCCTGAAATAGTAAATCGTGCCTGAGGGGCAGATGCCAACAAGGCCTGACCGCCATTTTCAGAACGGTTGAAAACCAAGCCCTTCTTGGCCAAAAAGGCGTGATTAGGATAACCGGTACTGTTTCCCCTTGAATCTTTCTTAATACTAAGGGAATTAACTGGAATGGGGGGAAAGCGTAGCAGAGATGGAATCTCCATGGATACGCCAAGGCATCTGTTCCTAGTGACCCGTCGTGATTGCTTAGGGAAAAAAATTGCGGAACCAAGGCATTCTCCTTTGAGGCGAACAGGTCCACCTCTGGCAGTCCCCACTTCTCGACAATCATGGCGAAAACCTCTGGGTTCAGCGACCATTCTGCTTCCCGAATGGGGTTTCTGCTCAGGAAATCCGCTACCCTGTTCAGGGATCCCCTTAGGTGGACTGCTGATAAAGACAGCAGGTGTCCTTCTGCCCAACGGAGAATGCTCATGGCTAGTACTTGCAGCGATTTGCTCCTTGTACCTCCCTGCCTGTTTATGTAAGCCACGGCCGTGGCATTGTCTGTTAGTATTTGAACATGCTGGGCCCGAAGCCCGTGAGCAAATGACTTCAGAGCCAAGTCGATCGCCTTGAGCTCTCTCCAGTTTGAGGACTTGGTCGCCTCTTTCCTGGACCAGTTTCCCTGAGTGAAACCCTTTTCTAGGTGGGCTCCCCAACCCCAGGAACTGGCATCGGTTGTCAGCCTTTTTCCGATTGGAAAGGCCCAGACCAACCCCTCCGATAGGATATCCTGCCTTTTCCACCACCATAGTGACCTCTTCACTTGGGTTGGAACTCTTACCTCTGAATCTAGGGATTCCAAATTGTGATCCCAAGATCTCAGAAGAAAAGCCTGCAGATGTCTGAAGTGCAGTCTTGCCCACTGAACAGCTGGCATTGACGAAGTCAGAACACCCAGGGCTGACATGACCAACCTTACCGTCAGCTGCTGGTTGGTCTGCAAAAAAGACACTGTATCCTGGATTTTTCCTTTCTTCTCTGAAGGAAGAAAAATTCTTTGGCTTACCGAATTTATTATATACCCTAGAAACCGAATCTCCTGAGATGGTTCCAGGGAAGATTTTTGGAGATTTAGGATCCAACCTAGAGACTCCAGATGGCTGCATGCTCTGCTTAAATTGCTCCTCAACTCCTCTCTTGAGGGGGCGAAAAATAGCAGATCGTCTAAGTAAGGAATTACTGCGATTCCCTGAAGACGCAGCGGAGCTAGGGCTTCTGCCATTACCTTGGTAAAAATCCGGGGTGCGGATGATAGCCCGAAGGGGAGGGCTCTGAATTGCAGATGCTGAATTCTGCCTTCCAACCTTACCGCCAACCTGAGAAACCTCTGGGACTGGGATGAGATTGGAATATGCAGGTATGCATCCTTTAGATCCACTGACACCATGAAACAACCTGGAGTCAGAAGATTTCTGGCGGTGAAAATTGAGTCCATCTTGAACCTTCTGTATTTGATGGCTCTGTTTAGTGGCTTTAAATTTAGAATTAAACGAAATCTTCCTGTTGGTTTTTTTACCAGGAAGGCATGTGAATAGAAACCCTCGTGCCATTCCTCTGGTGGCACCGGGATTACTACACCCTGTTGCATCAGTTCCTCCAGAGAGGATTTCATGGCCAGGGCCCTTATTGGATCTCGAGGAGCATTTGTTACCAGAAACCTTCTTGGGGGGCTTCTGGAAAACTCGAGAGTATAACCCTGCGAGAGAGTGGTCAGAATAAACTGACTTGTAGTTATCACTGACCACTGCGGAAGAAACTCTCGTAATCTTCCGCCGACCCGCAGAGATGAGTCATAGTGAGTTTTCGGCCTGTGAAGGAGGACGGAAGAGAATTCCGCCTTTGCCCTTCGCCTTTTGCGCGGACCAATTTTTTCTCCTGCCCTGAAACTTATTTTCCTGCTGTTGCTGTTGAGTTTTTTGAGGTCGAAAAAGACGTTTTGGGGTCTGCTTTTTCTTTTTGACCGGAAAGGACTTCTTCTTATCGGCAGTTCTGTCTAGGATATTATCTAGATCAGGGCCAAAAAGAAGGTCACCTGAAAAGGGAATACCACAAAGTTTACTCTTTGAAGCTGTATCACCTGGCCAGGTTTTTAGCCATAAAGCTCTTCTCGCAGCATTTGCTAAAGCTGCAGACCTAGCTGACATTTTGATAGCTTCAGCCGAAGCATCAGCAATATAAGCAACCGCAGAAATCAGGGTAGGAAAGGAATCTAAGATCTCCTGCTTGGGGGAATCTGCCACTATATGAGATCTAAGTTGGTTCACCCAGCCGTCTACCTCCTCTAGGGAAAGCTTAAATTTGGAAGGAGCCACCTCCGCTTCCTCACCCTCCTCCTCCGAATCTTTAACGGAAGGAGTAGGGGACTGCTCTTCCCTGATAGAGGGGCCTTCAGGTAAAGCTTCTACCATGGGGAAAGAAATAGAACCCTGGGAAGCCTCAGAAGTGGATGGCTGACTAGCAGCTGGATTAACTAAAGAGTCACGAAAAGTCTGAATCGTGGCGTATAGTTCCTTCTTTACAGAGGCCACCAGATCATCACAAACCGAAGCTGATTCCTCCTTAACTAAAGAAGTGATGCATGTACTGCATAAGACTTTTTTCCAATTTTCTCCCATTTTGGCCCTGCAAGAAGGACATCTCTTTTTTGGGTCAGAGCTTTTAGCCTGTGAGAGAAAAAACAAAAAAGGGAAAAAAACCAGGGGACCTTTTAGTGAGACCCGGTCTCAGCTACACAAGAATCACCCACAGGTGCACTAAGAAGAAACCAGTCAGCCTCTAGTGCCCAGACAGGCCCCTTGCCACTAGGGGGTAAGAAAAAAGAAAAATAGACCAAACCCAGGAAAAGGAAGAAAGGCAGACTTAAACTGCTGCTCCTACCTGAGCTTTACTGGCGCCTGTGCCTGTCCCCACCGCTGCAGACGCTGAGTCCTCCATCTCTGGTGTGCAGCTCCTCACTTGTGGCTTTATAAGCCGCTTCCGGACTCCCATAGTGCATCTGCACCGGACCGGAAGCGGAAGTAGGCGCCAGTTCCTGTCCTCCCTCCTCCCCCCTTGCATCCACGCCGGAAATGACGCTTCTGCTGACCCAGCGACCCCGCCATGTCACTTCCGCCGCGCCTGCCGGCCAAAAAACATGGCGGCGGCGCACGCGCACCGCCGCCCTATGACCGCGCGGATCACCGGGTCTACGGCTCTCTCCGAGCACCAGGAGGGGAAGAGGAGCCCGTTTGCTACCGCTGCCGAGGCTTGGGTAGGCCGGGAGGACAGCGGGTCCCTGAAGGAGGAAAAAAAGAAAGGAAGCCCGTCTCCCAGGAGCACCTGAGAGAACCTGACTCCCCCCTCAAAAGATGTTCCCTCCAGGCCGGAGGAAACACAAAAACTGAGGTATGGTGGGGAGGCGCCTCCCTTTAAAGTTTGGAGGAAGAAGGTGTTTCCTGTTCCGGTGGGTGGAGTCGCTATCTCTCAGGTGCTGTCCTGAAAGACGCCTTGGGAAATGTATATTTTTGTCTGATGCCATAGAGATCTCCAACTGCTTACAGCTGAAGTGGACTTATAGTCAAATGCTACCTTAGGATTGCCATAACATTATAGCATCTACTAAGTCGGGCATAGACGTTTTTTTTTCTTGCGATTCCCCTATTAACACGGTCAGTGTTGTCTAAGGAATTCCTCCCGCGAAGCGAGGAGCCGTCCAGGCCAGGAGTCACTGGCAATAACAGCATGAAGATCTGACATGCTGATTGTACCCAAGTCAATCGATGGATTGACTTGGGTACAATCAGCCTGCCCATAGATGGTTCAAATGCCGGCCGCTCCCTACTGAACAGGCCGAGATTCAAACCATTTCTGGCCAACTTACCTCTTCATTTATTAAACTCAGTAACACCGTTAATAACATGATAATATAATAATAATAATAATAATAATAATAATAATGTGGTCATATTTAAAGTGACACCATCATGGAAGAAGGGACTGACGCTGATGGACCCCTTAAAAATGCTAGTTGGCAGTTATGTGGGAGCAAATCATTTTAAAATGTATATATGATCAAAATATAATATCACATATTAATTTCCACATTGTGTTTAAAGCGGTAGTAAACCGCTGGACTTATTTTTTCTTTTTAAGCTGCACGATAATGTCATAATGTGCTAGTATGCACCGCATACTAGCACATTCTGTAACACTTACCTTAAAACAAAGCCCTTCCAGCACCAAGATGTCAGAGCTGCAGGTGCTCCCATCTTCGCGTGTTTTCCTTCTGGGTTTGCGGCTCTGGCTGTGTGACTGGCCAAAGCCGCGATGACATCACTCCTGCGCATGCGTGCGGGAGCCGCAGTTTACGGCACAGGGCTCTGAAGGAACAGCCCGGGTGGCCGTTCCTTCAGAGCGTATGTGCCAGTGATGTCACTGGCTGCATGTACAGTAAATATCTCCTGAACAGTGCAAGTTTAGGAGATATTTACACTACCTATAGGTAAGCCCTATTATAGGCTTACCTATAGGTAAAAGTCAGAGATGGAGGTTTACTCCCACTTTAATTTATTTCCAGCCCACTCCTATTAATTTGAATGATCACAAACGTACTTTGTGAAGATCCCCCACATTTAATTCCCTGAATTCTGTGACACAATACCCTGTGAGCAGGCACTGCTGTGTCACACATTTCATTGAGCCTGACTTATGAACTACAGATGTGCTGAAAGAAGGCGTTTCAGGATGCAGATTCAGCACAGGAATCACTGCTTGCAGACAACACGGTACCATGGGATATGTAGTCCTTAGAAATTGAATGCAAACAGCAGAATGGAAGCTGCAAGGCATGCAGGGAATCCAGGTAGTTGTGGAAAGACATGGCTGACAGACAGGCAGGACAACATGAAAGAAGATTTTTCAAGTAAGCTTATATTGGATTGTCAAAAATACCCATGGTATTACTATGCTGCTGTTATACAGTGAAAGTATACGCAGTGACCATAGATTTCCTTTAAGTTATACGCCAGGAACATATATGCTGTAAATGAGTTCAAGAATTCCATAGCTCTATACTTGCTTCCGTTAAGTGATTTATGAAGCACTGATAATGCATCAGCATGAGAGCCAGGCAACTTGCATTTTCAGCAATGGCAGCCTTAACGATTCCTTTATGACAGGTTTCCTTTAAAAGCCAAAGTCCAGGATAGTCCAGGTGAATATAACTGGTTTCCAGGTCAAAAGGAAAACTTTAACATTGGGCAGGATGGGTTAGAAGGATTTTTTTTAGCACAAGTTCATCTTTAGGAGCATGTTACACCCATATTTATGTAGGGTGTAACATGCAACATGCTCCTATCCACCCATCTCCCGCCACCAGCACTCTCCGCTCTGTGACAGCGGGCAATGGATGTTCTCCCCACACCCGTTGTCACAATTTAAAAACAACACGGCCCGTGCAGGGCTCTACCCACACAGCTGTGTCATTCACAGTTTACTGAATGACTACAAGTACTGTCATCCATTGCGGCTGATGACACACAATGACTGAATGAAGATCACAATAACTTGCGAGGGCATTGGTGAATGCCCTCATAGTTCTTCCTGCCCGTATCGGAGGTATGGGGAGACAATGTACTAAGGGTTTGCAGGATCCAGGCATTGCACCCGCGATCTGATCATCGTGGGTGCAATGGTTTACAGGATGCAAAAAAAACAAAAAAAAAAAAAACACTTTTTTTTCACCTGCAAAAAGATGTGCATTTATTATTATTATTATTTTTTTTTTTTTACAAAAGGTTAACTTAGCCTTTAAGCTGGCTGTACATGGCTTTTTTTTTTTTATGTTCAGCCAGCCAACAGAACAAAAAAAACAGAACCTTGAAATTGTCCCCGCTGTGTCATTGTATTCTGAAAGCTGGACTCCCCTGCTGTCAGAATACACCAGAAGATGCAGCCTATTGGCTGCATGCGCTGATCAAGCCCAGTCAATCGATAGATCGACGTCTTATGAACGGCAACGGCCATACATGAATCAAAATTTGGCTAGTACCTGCTGAACCAGACAAATTTCAATACATGTATGGCCAGTTTTGGAGAGGGGTTGAGAGGGAGGGATGGGCAAAAAAAATGATTTTAAGTGGAGTTGGGCTTTAAGTATAGGTCCATCTGGTATTTTCAAACAGACAGGTTACTTTGTTTCTATAGTTCTATATTTTATATTTTTTGAAAACTTGGCTGGTAGAGCTTAATCAGTACATACTGTAAAAGGAACAGTGCTTTATGAAAATCCAGTACATGCTGTTATGCAGCAATAGTATAATGGGTGTTACATTGTGTTCCTTGGTGGTAAAATTGCAGTTACCCGAATATCGGCCCTGAAAAATAAAATTAACTACACATAGTGATAGGTTAATTTTAGTTCATAGTACAGCATCTTATGTCTCTTGGGCACCCCAGTAGCGAGATCTCTGAACTCAAGCCGCAGGGTTTATGAGAATATATACACACAAAATAACTGCTGTGCTGTAGAACCCAACCACTATAAAAACCCAGCATGTGGCTCCTGCCTATACAACCCTTCAATAATTAATCACTTTTTGGTGGATTAACCCTACACCTTGTGTCTTTGGGTGTCTGTCTATTTAATGAATGCCAAATTATTGTCTGTGTTTACCAAGGCTATGGAGAACTCCACCTTGCCCCTTACTCTCTGCCTTAGCATTCCTTCTCATTTCCTTACTTGTACTGCTATTTGCTTTAGGCTACCTGCTACCCATCAGCCTGCTTTACCCCATTTACTGTACAGCCCTACTTGATCCTCTTCCATACACCTCTATTTTTCAAAAGGCATTTTTGTATAGTTGTATTAAACCTTTATCTGCTGCTTGTATGTTTCATTGCATGAGTTGCTTTGTGTTATTCTAAGCTTGTTTGCATTTAACCTGCTTGTTTATAGTGCCTCAGGCCCCATTCACCTCTAGCAATAGCAAAGTGTTGAGTTTTTAGTATATTTTTAAATGTGTGTTTTTTTTTTTTTTTTTTGAACAGCACCACCAGCTCCCTGCTCCAAAAACGTGCTCCTGTACCTTTTTTTGGCACCCACTTTGGCAAGTCTTTGGAAAGCAAGTTTTGAGAGTGTTGCACGTATTTTGTTGCAAGACAAAACGCCCGTTTCTTTTGCAGGTTTGGGATGCCATGAACAGTAATGGCACCCAAACGTGCATTGCGCATTTTGCGTTTTTCGCAGTAAAATCATGTTCCAGAATTGCAGACAGAATTGAGTGATTCTACTAGTGATTCTAGAGCACCCAGATATAAATGGGGCCTCAACATTGCACATATACCAGAAAAATTGTTTTGCTGTTGCAGCACCCTTGCAGTGGGGCCCTCCTGCATTGTAAGGGTTGATTGCTTATATAGTCTAGGAGCTGTTTTCAGATTAAGGAGTTAGTCATAGTCTAGGAGCATAAGGTTAAGGAGTAAGAAGTTACTCATAGTCTAGGAGCAGTGGATTAAGGAGTTACTCATATAGTCTAAAAGCAGAAGATTACGGAGTAAGCAGTTACTCATATAGTCTAGGAGCAGTGGATTAGGGAGTACGGAGATTCCCATATAGTCTAGGAGCCACTGGCATATCATCCATGTGTGCAGGGTGTTCACTGCACACGGGCCCCCAAAAAAGGGGGGGGGGCCACCGTGACCCACACTGCACACATGGATGATTGTTCCTTATGGGTCCTTTCACACTGGGGCGAGGCGTTATCGTAAGCGGCGCTTTACCGTCGGTATGCGGCCGCTAGCGGGGCGGTTTTACCCCCCTGCTAGTGGCCGAGAAAGGGTTAAAACCACCGCAAAGCGCCTCTGCAGAGGCGCTTTGCCGGCGGTATAGCCGCGCCGTCCCATTGATTTCAATGGGCAGGAGCGGTAAAGGAGCGGTATACACTCCGCTCCTTCACCGCTCCGAAGATGCTGCTGGCAGGACTTTTTTTACCATCCTGCCAGCGCATCGCTTCAGTGTGAAAGCCCTCGGGGCTTTCACACTGGAATTAAAGCAGCAGCTGTTTCGGGTCAGTTTGCAGGCGCTATTAGCGCAATAGCGCCTGCAAACCGCCCCAGTGTGAAAGGACCCTAAACGGGACGATGATTGGTGCAGCGGGGGGACAGTTGCGAGCACCAATCTTCCTGCATAGCTTTTCAGACAGCTGCTTCCTCCTCCTCTCCCTCTCCCAGCTGTCAGCTGAAGTGCCATACAGGGAGATCAGTGTTCGCAACTGTCCTTCTGCCACACTGATCATACCCCCAATGTCCGCCGTGTTCTCCGGACCCCTGTCCTCCTCCTCCGACCGATGTGTCCTCCTCCTCCTCCTCCTCCTCCTCCTCCTCAAGCCCCATGTTCTCTAGCCCCGTCCTCCTCCTCTGCCCCCCCCCTCGTTCCCCCCCCCAAGCGGTTCCCTCCTCTCCTGGAAGCTGTGGGGGATCTGTCAAGATGGAGAGCAGAGGAAGGGAGGCACATATACAAACTGTTGTAATTCCTACACCGTTCACCTGATTTGGATGTAAACACCCTCAAATTAAAGCTGAAAGTCTGCAGTTAAAGCACATCTTGTTCGTTTCATTTCAAATCCATTGTGGTGGTGTATAGAGCCAAAAAGATTAGAATTGTGGCGATGTCCCAATATTTATGGACCTGTCTGTATCTGAAAAGTGTTGCGTGCATTTGTATTCAGCCCCCTCTACTCTAATACCTCTAACTAAAATCTAGTGAGACCAATTGCCTTCAGAAGTCACCTAATTAGTAAACAGAGTTCACCTGTGTGTAATTTAATCTCAGTATAAATACAGCTGTTCTGTGAAGCCCTCAGAGGTTTGTTAGAGAAACTTAGTGAACAAACAGCATAATGAAGGACAAGGAACACACCAGACAGGCCAGGGATAAAGTTGTGGAGAAGCTTACCACTTCCTGCCCGCCATATAGCAAAATGACAGGCAGAAAGTGGTTATGTTATCCTGACTGGGCGTCACATGACATCCAGCAGGATTAGCCAAGATCGCATGCCCGCAGTGGCGCACAGCGCTGCGTTCGTGGCGAGGTGTGTCAGTCTGACACACTGCATCTCTGATCAAGGTAAAGAGCCTCTGACGTAGGCTCTTTACCACGTGATCAGCTGTGTCCAATCACAGTGTAAACAGGAAAAGCCGTCTATCGGTATTTCCTCTACTCGCACTGACAGACGCAAGTAGAGGACAGCCGATCGGCTGCTCTCCTGACAGGGATGTCTGCGCTGATTGATTATCAGTGCAGCCCCGGAGGGTATCCACTCGTGCCCATCAGGGATGCCCACCAGGGATGCCCACTAGAGCCCATTAGGGATGGCACTCTATGCCCATCAGTGATACCTGCCAGTGCCTCCTGATCAGTGCTGTCTATCAGTGCCACCTATCAATGCCGGCTATGAGTGCCCATCAGTGCTGCATTTAAAGTGCCTCATCATCAGTGCCAATCAGTATTGCCTCATCAGTGCCCATCAGTGCAGCCTCATCAGTGCCCATCAGTGAAGGAGAAAACTTACTTATTTACAAAAGTTTTGTAACAGAAACAAAGAAAAACATTTTTTTTTCAAAATGTTCGGTCTTTTTTTATTTGTAGCGCAAAAAATAAAAACCCCAGTGGTGATCAAATACCACCAAAAGAAAGCCCTATTTGTGAGCAAAAAAAATGATAATAATAATTTTGTTTGGGTACAGCGTTGCATGACCGCGCAATTGTCATTCAAAGTGTGATAGCGTTGAAAGCTGGGCAGGAAGGTGTACAAGTGCCCTGTATTGAAGTGGTTAAAGCAGGGTTAGGTTATACAAAAAATATGCCAAGCTTTGAACATCTCACGGAGCACTGTTCAATCCATCATCCGAAAATGGAAAGAGTATGGAACAACTGCAAACCAAGAAATGGCTGTCCAACTAAACTGACAGACCGAGCAAGGAAAACATTAATCAGAGAAGCAACCAAGAGGCCCATGGTAACTCTGGAGATCCACAGCTCAGGTGGGAGAATCTGTCCACAGGACAACTATTAGTCCTGCACTCCACAAATCTGGCCTTTATGGAAAATTGGCATGAAGAAAGCCATTGTTGAAAGACAGCCATAAGAAGTCCCGTTTGCAGTTTGTGAGTGAGAGGCCATGTGGGGGACACAGCAAACATGTGGAAGAAGGTGCTTTGGTCAGATGAGACAGAAATTTAACTTTTTGGCCTGAAAGCAAAACGCTATGTGTGGCGGAAAACTAACACTGCACATCACCTTGAGCACACCATCTCCACTGTGAAACGTGGTGGTGGCAGCATAATGTTGTGGGGCATCATGTTTTCTTCAGCAGGGACAGGGAAGCTGATCAGAGTTGATGGGAAGATGGATGGAGCCAAATACAGGGCAATCTTTGAAGAAAACCTGTTAAGAGTCTGCAAAAGACTTGAGACTGCAGCAGAGGTTCAGCTTCCAGCAGGACAACGACCCTAAACATACAGCCAGAGCTACAATGGAATGGTTTAGATCAAAGCATATTCATGTGTTAGAATGGCCGAGTCCAAGTCCAGACCTGAATCCAATTGAGAATCTGTGGCAAGACGCAAAAATATCATTCTAGATGTGCAAAGCTGGTAAAGACATACCCAAAAAGACTTGCAGCTGTAATTGCAGTGAAAGGTGGATCTACAAAGTATTGAATCAGGGGGGCTGAAAACACATGAAAGCCACACGTTCACATATTTATTTGTAAAGTAAAATAGAAAACCATTTATCATTTTATTTCCATTTCACAATTATATGCCACTTTGTATTTGTCTATCACATAAAATCCAAATAAAATACATTTATGTTTTTGGTTGTAACATGACAAAATGTGGAAAATTTCAATGAGTATGAATACTTTTTCAAGGCGCTGTATATTCTAGAAGCAGAAGATTAAGGAGTTACTCATATAGTCTAGGAGGAGAAGAATAAGGCGTATGGGGTTACTCATATAGTCTAGGAGCAGAGGATTAAGGAGTAAGGACTTTACTCCTTATTCCAGCAGACTCTCTCCAGTGCTGCAACCGGTCCCCAACAGCTGTTCTATAAGCTGAGACTGGTTCTGGTCATACTCTTGCCTCCTCAGCATACCATACATATGTTAATGTCTGTGATGACATGAAGGCTCCACTCACAGACTGGGGCTCAGCAGAGTAGGAAGGAATCAGGTAAGTGATACAACCTCTTTATCTCTCCTCTGGACATAAGCAATTAACCCTTGCAGTATGTGAGGCAACTAAAAGGGTGCATTTTTTTTTTCCTTATTTTCCTGGAGTTGGGCTTTAAGTCTGGCTATGCCACCCATAGTAAGGTTTCTGCCTTGGTTTCCTGATGGGCACAGCAGAAGGAGAAGAACTAACATATTCAGAATAATGGACTATTCTGGCTGCCACCATGAGACCTTTGGTTGCCCCTAGTTTCGGGGCAAGCACATGGCTGTGCATAAAGCTGCATAGAACCTTTGGCTAACACACAAGGGAAGTGGCAAGTTCAATTTAAAATCATTTTCTTGCAGGGTTTGCTTCAGCCCAGGTGGATGTGCGATTAATCTCATCATAATCTAATACAACTTGTCAGAAATGAAGAGAAAACACTTTAATTTTCCAGAGCAGAATAGGTATAAAACGGTAAAGTAGACCAGTTACTACTTGCCTGCATGTAGTTTGATTGCCAAACCATATTGGAGGAACTGGTCTGCTTTCATTCTTGAAATCTGATATGCTGAATATTGAAAGAGTGTTATTAATGTATCCTTCCATGGTGTTCGATGAATGGTTGCCATAGGGAGGTACAGAAAAAGACCAGTAATAGACCAAACGTGGTATCATGTCAGATGTAAAGGCAATGATCATAGCCTGTATTAAATAATACAAAATAAAAATGCAGTTTGCTCACAGATACATATCCGATACCCATATAAATATATTTCACACATTCTATGTACCAAATAGCTATTACTATCAGCTTATTTTCTACAATAAAGGTAGTTCCAGGGTACAATCAGGAGACCTGATAGCAGAGAAAAGAAGTCTTTATGGGTGGTTGACTGAATATTTTTGGATGGTTATAGAGATTATTTCAGTATAGGCTATTCTGCGTGTTACAACTCTGCTTTCCAAGGGCCAGTTTACACCACAACTTTTGTGTTCTAGGTGCATTTCTGCATGCGTGTTTACACGTTTTTGATGCATTCTGGTGCATTTTGCCCCTCCTTTTTTCTTCATCTCAATGCACGACATGTGCCTTTCGGTGCATTTTCAATGCGCTTTACCATGTTCCATACAGAAAAAAATGCAGCATGTTCTACTTTTGTTGGCTGCACTGGAACGCACTGCACTGGTGTGAACTAGGGCCATTGAAATACATGGAAAACACTGTACATGCCTTTTTGATGCAGATTAAAAAATGCACTGAACTGCATCTGGTGTAAACCAGCCCTAAAGGGTGTAAATCTCAACAAATCATATGTATATTCTGCTGGAAAACACATGCTGAAATGATCAGTCTGCTGACCCAATATTACAATTTTTGTGACAGAAAAACTATAATCCTGCATGACAATGATTCTATTTTGATTCAGTTGATAGTGAAGGGGAATTTGAAAATTCTTTGATTTGCCAATAGAAGATGAAGCTTGACTTTCTCTGTGGCAAAACATTCCAGGGAAATAACTAAACTTCCTGCACCATTATCATGTCTGAAGTGGAGTGCGCCACATTCACTGAACAAAAAGACCTGTTTCAGGTGTGGGGGATATCTCTGGATTGAGGATGAATATTGCAGCAAAAGCTTGTTTTTTTTTTTGTTTTTTTTCAATCTTTCAATAGGTTGTTCATTTTTGGCTCGTTATTTTTGGGAGGCCTTCACTGATTTGTGCACAGATTCACTCTATCTGCATTCATCAAAAATATCTCAAGAAAAGAAAGCCACCTCCTGTTTTGAATTATAAAAAACAATGCATGCGGTCAACCAAAAGTATATAGCCCCAAGTGCCCATTTCTGTGTTTGTGCTAATGAGTAGTTTGTAAGGTGTTTTTTTGTTGGTTGTGTACTAGTCAGGTCAAGCCCATCTAAACAGCTGAAGAAAGCATATAATTGTGTTGATTTACTAAAACTGGTGAGTGCAAAATCTGGTGCAGCAGTGCATTGTAGCCAATCAGCTTTTAACTTCAGCTTGTTTAATTAAGCTTTGACAAAACAAAACTGGAAGCTGATTGGTTTCTATGCACAGCTGCATCCGATTTTACACTCTTCAGTTTTAGGCTTTGTTTACACATATGCGAATTTTTCCTCATCCAATTTGCATGACAGGCAAGTGTGACCAGCTATCAATGGAGCCGGTTCACACATGTCAGGGGTGGACACGGTCCGGATTGAAAAAAGGGTCCGGTGCGTCTTTGGGTCCAGTTCATGCGCAAATTCAGGCTAAAATTCGGACTTGAATTGCACCTGAACTGGTTACAGGAACACACCGGACCCCAGGCACGAACCCCCAGCCGCACATATGTGAACCCGGTAGGGTTGCCACCTCATCCCTTTAAAACCGAACACATATTAATTACACAGGTTCTGCGGCTGATTAAGATGGTAATTAAACTCACTTGGTGCCTTATCTGACTTAAATTAGCCTCAGAACCTGTGTAATTCATATGTGTTCGGGTTTAAAGGGATGAGGTGGGAACTAGGGAACCCAGCCTTGGTAAATCAACCTCACTGTCTAATTAGAAAAAAAAACACAGAATGATTTAATAGGCCATTTAATAGGCCCTATCCAGTTGGATGTTTATGCCCATTTATAGTACAAGTGTGAAGAAACTCCTTTAAGGCTGCATAGGAAAAACACTGAACCAAAAAGGTTAAACACTGACTGTAGTATTGCTGTAGACAATGACAGCATGAGCTAATTTTATAAAATGAAAAATTAAGCCATTTTATACTTATCATACATTGGTCACCACAGCGAGTATGGCTACTCCTTGCATGATTGGCTGCCAGGCTCCAATGTGTTGTGCTTTCTCTGGTACCATACGCCTGAACTGGGTGGTGATCTTCCAGGCATCAACCCGAATTTCCAATAAATTATTCACAAGTGCTAACACAGGTGCAAGTGGAAATGATGCCACAAACAAGGTGACAAATCCAAATTGAATTACTGTTATGAGAGAAGGAATAAAGCCAAGTATTAAAACAACAGTATAGTAATGCAAAGGCATAATCTACAGTGTCTACCACAATAGCTTCCATGAGAAACAGCCATCGATATGTATATTTGTACACATTCGATGATGGAGTATGGGAACAAGCACAGGAGAAAAAGTCGGGGGCAGAATGATAGTTGGAGGGAGGGCACAGGGAAAGAGAGTTGAAGAGCCGGAAAGGAAGAGATAAAAAGAATAAAAGAAATGGAGGGAGGGACAGAGAAGGAGAAAAAGAAAGTTAGGAGAGAGGCAGTGGAACAGGGGAGCAAAGGGAATCAAAAGATGTGGGTATAAAAAAAAAAAAAAAAAAAAAAAAAACACATTACTACCATGGGTAAACATATTAATTTAGAAGCTCTTTATTCAACACTTATTGGTATGAACATTAGAAATATAATACAGAATTTACCCATCTCAAGATATTCATAGAACAATCCCAATTGTCCATTAGGTTGTAAATGGTAATCCTGTTCCCATCTTGGCTTAATTGTTTCTATTCCCGAAGAACGAAATCGTGCAATAAGGTTTTTTATCCAGCTAGTAAATAAGAAAAAAATACACTGAAAATATATTCTTTAAGAATTATTTTCCATATTATGCATTTAATAAAACACATGTAGGGGTCTTCTGCCCTCTGCTGTCTGTATTCGCAAATAAGTTTGCTTGTAATTACCAGAGTTAGTGGGTTACAGACAGGCACTTCATGTCCCAGCTATCTGGGTCAGAAACCCCTGATTGGGGGATTGTAATGTTATATAAAGGGGCGTTTCCATGAAGTAGACACAGAGAACTGAAACACACACAGGAGCTGCTGTTGCATTTCACTCAGACCAGACGCAGAGGCTATTATGCAAGTATTCCTATGATATAATAATTTAATGGGCAGCACAGTGCTGTAGTGGTTAGCACTTTCACCTAGCAGCAATAGGGTCGCTGGTTCAAATCCCGACCATGACACCATCTGCCTGGAGTTTGCATGTTCTCCCTGTGCCTGCGTGGGTGTCCTCCGGGTACTCTGGTTTCCTCCAACACTCCAAAGACCTGCTGGTAGGTTATTCGGGTCCTGTCTATAAATTGGACCTAGTATGTGTATGTGTTTGTAAGCATGTCGGGACCCTGCGGGGTAAAGGACCGCTCTATATATAAGTTGCAACTCAACTCATCTCTCAACTGCAGCTGCCCATAACTTCTTGAGTGAGTTTCTGAATCCTTGTGACAGATTTATCTCTGTACTATTATTATCTCACATGCACAGTGCTAGATGTGTAAAGCCGTCAACTGAAATTCGATCCATGTATGGGCAGGCTGATTGTACGCAAATCGATCAATTTGGGTACAACCAGCATGTTGGATTTTTCTACATAGGATTACTGCCAGCGGCAATAGCCGCTAGCAGAATCCATTGTATTCTGACAGCTGGGAAGGCTCCCCACGCCCCCCGCTGGCAGACTACAATAGCATTGTGGGAGGCATTCCCCATCAACACATTTAGTCGAATGATTTTCTTTCATTCTACCAGTGGTGGAAGGAAACCTGGAAGCGCTGTTGCACCGTGTGCTCCACAGGCCAGATCTGACGACATCGGAAGGCAGGACCAGGAAATCCACCCAACACTCTCTTAGGGATGATCAGAGGAGGGGCGTAACATGCTGGCGGAATTTCTGGTGACATCACATGTGACCTGTGGAGCGCACTCCACAGCGGCGCTTCCAGGTTTACATAATTTACCTGCACACAACTGTGTTTTACCAAGTGAGTGCAATGCTGTATATTAGTTTTTAATAATTGCTACACTTTTGTCCACATATATGGCAGAGTCCTATGCAGACTGATATATTGTAGATGGAAGCATAAGAGCATAAGAGTGAACAGAGCAAGAGGCCAAGGAGCCTAGATGTGTGCTTGAGAGGAAGCACATCTCTAATGCTGGTTTGATTCATCTATAATGCCTGCTTGACTCTTTTTGCTGCCAGCAGAGCGTTAAATCCCTCCAGTGAGTGTGGGAGCACAAAGCACTAGGAGATGAAAAGTGGAAGCGGTTGAATGAAATATAAATGCACACACTGGCGGATGGTGCTAAATATTTGGAGGGAGGGTGCTGGCAAACTAACGTCATCCACCCCCGCGGGAGACGAATGGCAGACAGGAAGCGGCGATCGCCATGAGCCCACCAATGACCCCACCGGGCGTTAGATGAACGAGAAGACAGCGGCGGAGACTCACCTTAACATAGGGGGCAGGGGGAACGAAGAGCCGGGCCATTCTCCTCTCCGTTCTCCTCCAGGCTGAACAGGATGTGTGTCCTGAGATGTGATTGGCCAGTGTGTCCTAAGATTCCCTGGCCAATCGGGTCTCAGGAGCTGCTTCCTGATTGGCCAGGAGGGGAATCAGGAAGACAATAGCGAATATTAATTCGCTATTGTCACACAAGTGGGTGGGCTTGGGACGCAGTGCTCTGTGCCCCATTCCACCCTTTTTTGAAGCCAATTAAAGCCTCAGGCTCTAATCATGTGCTTAAAAAAAAAACCATTGGAATAGATGCTTCTGGCACTATATATATATATATATATATATATATATATATATATATATATATATATAGACTCTTTGTATTTAAGATTAATGTTCATATAATTTTTAAGAGCTGCTGTCTGAGAAAGGCCATTAGAATGATCACAGTTTTGGGTATAGGTGGAGTACATAGCGTAGGTGATTTTAGTTTATACAGAGTTATGCCGTGTACACACGGGTGGACTAAAGTCTGTTAGTTTGAACGTGATGACGTACGACCGGACCAGAATAAGGAAGTTCATAGCCAGTAGCCAATCACTGCCCTTGCGTCCTTTTTTGTCCGTCGGACTAGTATACAGACAAACTGATTTTTCGATCGGACTCAAATCTGTCTGAAAGATTTGAAACATGTTCTAAATCTAAAGTCCAATGCAGGTCCGATGAAGCCCACACACGGCCGGATTGTCTGACAGATTCGTCCCGTCGGACCAGTCCGGTTGAAAAGTCTGCCCGTGTGTACATGACATAAGTGTACCCTCATTTAAAATTCTTCAGAGTACCGTGGAGTGTACCGGAGCTTGCTCCAAGCAAACACCAAGAAAGGTAAGAAAAAACTTTTTTGAAAATTATTTTTAGGCATGCTGTGTAAATGGGAGCATAACATATAGTGGTGTTTTCTTAAATTTGACTGCAAAAGTAGAACTGCAATTTAAGCCAGTGAAAAAGGCAGACCTATTGTGCTTCCTGTTGCCGCTGCATCCTATTCACGCACACTACACCATGAGAAGAAACATGCACATTAGAATTATATGACAAGGGGCTGTAGTGCAGTCATAAAACACATTAGGGGGGTTTTAAACTGTGGCTGTATATGGTGTGTAAAAGCATAGTTGCAGGTAAATTAGGTAGTAGACTTGCTATATTTTGCTAGCTTCCGTTATGCGTTTTTTATTATTAGTAAAGGGGCTTACGGTACAAGAATTTCTTGAATGTTATTCCATATAGCTTTGCCTCCCATTATAATTGTCAGTTGTGTTGTAAGTTCAAGAAGACATCCACCAGGATCACACTGGAAAAAAAAATTAAAGTCAAGAAACATTAAGATTTTAGTGGTGATTTTTTTGTGATCTTGAACAGTTACTGAGACAGAAAATTAATTGATGCAGTTGAAAACCCAGTAATATCAGTGAATAAAAATAGCTTACCTCTTCGTTACGGTATCTTCCAAACCAATACACTGGATCTCCAGGGTAGCCAACAAATTTTCCCTTAAAGAAGGCAATGTAGAAACAAGAAGAGTAGTAGTTGACAAACTGGAATAGAAACATCTTGGTGGTAAGGCTGTTTTCATAATCTGTCTTTGTCCTTGGAAGTTCTTAAAAAGGAAATAGCAGATCAGAGCACCAATCTAGTCAAGCATGAACATTCTGCTATTATGCAGACTTAAAGTGATACTAAAACACACACTTCAATACTGGGCACTTCCCCCCTTCCCGCCCAGACCAATTTTCAGCTTTCAACGTTGTTGCATTTTGAATGACAATTGCGTGTCCATGCAACACTGTACCCAAACAAAATTTTTATAATTTTTTCCCACAAATAGAGCTTTCTTTTGGTGGTATTTGATCACCTCTGGGGTTTTTATTGTTTGCACTACAAATAAAAATACCAAAAATTGTGAAAAAAAAATAGTTTTTGTTTCTGTTACAAAACGTTGTAAATAAGTAAGCTTTCTCCTTCACTGATTGGCACTGATAAGGCTGCACTGATGGGCAATGATAGGTGGCACTTATGACCACTGTTAGGCAGCACTGATCTGGGGGCACTGGCAGGCATAACTGATGGGCACTGAGTGCCATCCCTATTGGGCATTGATTGGCATACATGGTGGTTCTGGGTGGGCATCCTCGGGGGGGTGTTGCACTGATAATCAATAAGCACAGACCCCCCCCCCCCGTCAGAGCTGCCGATCAGCTCTCCTCTACTCGCATCTGGCAGTGCGAGTGGAGGAAATGCCAATAAATGGCTCTTGCCATTTACACTGATCAGCTGCGATTGGACACAGCTGATCACGTGGTAAAGAGCCTACGTCAGAGGCTCTTTACCTCGATCGGAGATGCGGTGTGTCAGACTTACACACCACCGATTGCCATGCTGCGCACAATTGCGGCTTATCCTGCTGGACCTCATATGATGCCCAGTCAGGATAACTGAACCACTTCCCGGCTGTCATTCTGCATACGGCGGGCGGGAAGTGGTTGATTTACATTGTCCCTTCTATTTTTGTAGGTGGATGATGCCACTAATTTTTTTAATTAAAAAAAATTAAGTACCTTTTTCCTAATCGATCTACAGCTGTCACATGACCCAGACCTTTTTCCAACCTGTCTGCAGGAAAACATAAGCAGGAGGAGCTTTTAGCCCTCTGCTACTGGTCACAGGTTCAAAAAAACAGCCTTTGGAATACAGAGTAAAAATAAAAAAATAATATCAAACTGTTTTAAATTGTCATACAAATACATATTTGAAATCAAATCTTTATTATTTTGCGGAAAATAACATGGTGTGGGCGGATTTTTGCCAGTCACAGGTTGTCACGCCCCTCAAGCCTTTGTCTTAGAATAGCAGGAAGGTGAAGCCACCATTAATCGACATGCAATATCCTGCCCCCATTGTGTTTAGCTGGTTAGTGGGCATGAAGGAGGAGGGAGTGTGCTGTCATTTAGCACTGTGTATACACCCACATGTGTGACTTTATAGTCACAAGGGCTGCTCAGATGTGATTAGGAGGAAATGCTCAGCATAGAAACTCACTGAAAATTGAGCATGTGCAGAGTTGCCACCACAGCTGCAAAGTCCCTAGCTGAATTGGGGAAATGAGCAGGTTTTGTTTACAGAATACAGAAAACAAATCTAATAGTGACTGAGCGAGTATAAACAGCATGTACTACACCATTTATTGATAGTCTTTTATGATGTGGGTTTAGTGACACTTTAACTACCCCTGCCTGATAAATGGTTCTGATTTTTATACTAAATCGCCATTGTTGCCCTGCTCATTAGGGATTAAATAAGCTAGAAAAAATGGAAGTCAGAGAGATCACTGTTTCAAGCACCTCCCTTTCTTTGAGCCCCCCCTGCAGCCACTGATGAGAGGAAGGCTGCATAGTAAACAATTGTGTCAAAGCCAAAACTGTGAGAAACTTGCTGAATCTGCCTACATTTCATAGTATGCATAGTATGAAACTTAAATTGAATAAATTTAAATCCAGTGTAAAGCTCCATTCACACTAGTGCGTTTTTTGATGCATTTTGCATTTTGCAGAAATGCACGGGAATTTTTTAACATGGGTTCCTATGGAACATGTTCACAGCAATGCCTTTTTGTTTCTCTGCATTTTTGGAAAGGGTCGGGGACTTTTTTTCATGCAAAAAGCAGCGTTTTGCATGTAATGGATTTCAATGGACAAGCATCAAAAACGCAAGTGCACCGTTTTTGCAGCGTTTTTGATGCGTTTTTGATGCGTTTTTGCCGTTTTGTTTTTTTTCTTTATTTTTTTTTAATTTTTTTTTAGACTGTAAAAAAAAACTGTAAAAAAAAAAAAAAAAAAAAAACGCAAAACGCAAATCGCGGCAAAAACGCCGCAAAAACGCTGCTCAAAAACGTGGCAAGCATGAAAAAAAAACCTCCAAAAACGCTCAAAAGCAACATGCATAGGTGTGAATCGAGCCTAATTACTCACCTTAGCATTTTTTTATGTATAGTATTAACAACTGATGTACTTTGCTTCCTGGAGCTAATCTAATATATCTACCTTATATACCTCCCTAATGTTTGTATACCTAAAATTTAATACAAATGGCATATTTTCAAAATCTTATTAAAAAGTCAGTTTGTTCAAAAGTTAAATTTACATTATACAGAGGGGACGGAAAGTATTCAGACCCCTTTAAATTTTTCACTCTTTGTTATATTGCAGCCATTTGCTAAAATCACCTTACAGCTCACAGTGTAAGGTTCCTAAGAGAACAGTGGCCTCCATAATCCTTAAATGGAAGACGTTTGGGACGACCAGAATCCTTCCTAGAGAGCTGGCCGTCCGGCCAAACTGAGCTATCGGGGGAGAAGAGCCTTGGTGAGAGAGGTAAAGAAGAACCCAAAGATCACTGTGGCTGAGCTCCAGAGATGCAGTCGGGAGATGGGAGAAAGTTGTAGAAAGTCAACCATCACTGCAGCCCTCCACCAGTCGGAGCTTTATGGCAGAGTGGCCCGACGGAAGCCTCTCCTCAGTGCAAGACACATGAAAGCCCGCATGGAGTTGCTAAAAAGCACCTGAAGGACTCCAAGATGGTGAGAAAGAAGATTCTCTGGTCTGATGAGACCAAGATAGAACTTTTTGGCCTTAATTCTAAGCGGTATGTGTGGAGAAAACCAGGCACTTCTCATCACCTATCCAATACAGTCCCAACAGTGAAGCATGGTGGCAGCATCATGCTGTGGGGGCGTTTTTTTTAGCTGCAGGGACAGGATGACTGGTTGCAATCGAGGGAAAGATGAATGCGGCCAAGTACAGGGATATCCTGGATGAAAAACCTTCTCCAGAGTGCTCAGGACCTTAGACTGGGCCGAGGGTTTACCTTCCAACAAGACAATGACCCTAAGCACACAGTTAAAATAACGAAGGAATGGCTTCACAACAACTTTGTGACTGTTCTTGAATGGCCCAGCCAGAGCCCTGACTTAAACCCAATTTAGCATCTCTGGAGAGACCTTTAAAATGGCTGTCCACCAACGTTTACCATCCAACCTGACAGAACTGGAGAGGATCTGCAAGGAGGAATGGCAGAGGATCCCCAAATCCAGGTGTGAAAAACTTGTTGCATCTTTCCCAAAAAGACTCATGGCTGTATTAGATCAAAAGGGTGCTTCTACTAAATACTGAGCAAAGGGTCTGAATACTTAGGACCATGTGATATTTCAGTTTTTCTTTTTTAATAAATCTGCAAAAATGTCAACAATTCTGTGTTTTTCTGTCAATATGGGGTGCTGTGTGTACATTAATGAGGAAAAAATGAACATAAATGATTTTAGCAAATGGCTGCAATATAACAAAGAGTGAAAAATTTAAGGGGGTCTGAATACTTTCCGTCCCCACTGTATATAGAGTCAGGTGGATTGGTTAGCCACTGGCTTCTTACATATCTTGAGCAATCCAATGTGTGTTTTGCATAGCCCTGATAAAAGCCTGCACAATAAAATAGCACATTTCCCCTTCAAATCAACAGATATTTTATTGACTGGTTGTAGAGACGCATGGAACAGGCTCTGAAATGAAACAGTTAGAAGGGTAACTCCTTACCCCAAGCTAAACCTTGGCCATGAAAACCAAATACATAATTGAAACGTACAGTATTTATGTGAACTATTTCACCAGCCACGTTATATCAAGAGGGTTACAGTGCTGTTTAGAGACTGTAGATCCCAAGTTTCCTGTGCACCTCCACAACTTCAACCTGCTCACTGGACTTCAATTGAGCACCAACTCCCCACTGACTAAATCCTTAATGTGCTCTCTCCATCTTATAAACCAAATTACTTTTCTTGTAAGCCGAATTGCCTTCTCCTCCACCCTAGTGCCTAGAATATGTTAAGATGGCAGAATTGTGCAACAGAGTCGGATTTCCTTAGCACAGACCTATGCTTGCACTTCTACTCTCAGACAGCTTTCTGATAAGCACAATATCATGGGAAGTTAATATAAGGGAATATTTCCAGAAATTACTGTTTTTGGTTTTAAAACAGTTTGAATAAAATAAGTTCATCCTCTATTGGCTTTTTAGTCATTAAAAAAGGATTGTGAGTCTCACCAAAATCTGTGATCATTATTGCCACTTTCTCGTAGAGTATATTCAATAGCATGATAATGATGAAGCTGATGATTGATGCCGTGATAGTGGTGGCCGCCTGTGGAGTCAGGTATTTCTGGATAGCCTCTTTTCCACTAATGTTTCTTGGTAAGGTTGCAGAAAATACCAGGAAAACAGAAAGTCGATACACAATAATTCCAACTACTGATACAACGATCAACATAATCTGTGAAAATGCATACAAAGCATTATAGTAATAGCAATGTGTAATATTATAATTACAGAAAATTAGACAATTCCTAAAATTCTGGAAGGACTTGTTGGCTTTTCTTTGCTTTAAATGGGTTTTGCATTACTATATGTATCTATGGGAAAGCAAAATCTGCTTGAAGCAGGTCCAATGCAGTGCAAGAAAAGGTCACCTGCAAGCCAAATGAAACGGTCAGAAAATTCTGCATGATCTCAGAAGTGTCTCAAACGGATGCCAATGACAAGCCCATAGCCGATCAACACAGGGCTAAAAGAAAACTTTGATATTGTGAAGGAAGATCAGGAATGAAGTAACTAAAAGAGACCAGAGCAACAGAGTTTACCTATTCCTGTTTATCTAGAACTAATGCCTATAAAGAGGATTATGAAGAGACCCAAGTGTTAAACCAATTAATTATACAGGATATACATTCCATTTATATGAATTTATATTCAAAGTAAAATGTATTTTATGGTTGTACAATGAAATGAAGAAAAAAAATTAAAAATCAGCCTACGCTGTAGTGTAAGAGAAAAACAGCTGCTTGGTTGGCATCAGTACCTAGCTGAAGAAGTTTCCTTTATTTTACACCAAAGTCCAATGTTAGAGGTACATTTACATCAACTTTTGTCCCTCACTACAAAAACAGCAAATTTTGAGCTTTGAAATATTAAAGTGCATATATAGCCAACACTTTTTTCTTGGACAGAGAAGATAGGGATAGATTATCACACCTGTTGGGTTTTTATTGTAGTCTATGTCATCAATGGGTAGAAACACATTTCTATTTGTCCTGTGACCAGTGTCCCCAGAAATGAAAATGATATGAATTACAAAATTTTGAGCCGACACCAGAACGAGAGGTGGGATGAAAGGGGAAATCTTCCAGTGACAATAGTCTAACGGAGGATTACGGAGAAATGAAGAAAAATCCTGGATGGCCCGCACTCAGTGAAAAAGAAGGCACCTTTATTGTGACAAAAAAATACCAAAACAGGTCACATAAAAAGTGGATGTTACAGGACAGCAGGTAACGCGTTTCACATCTACTGATGCTTACTCATAGCTAAGAGTAAGCATCAGTAGATGTGAAACGCGTTAGCTGCTGTCCTGTAACATCCACTTTTTATGTGACCCGTTTTGGTATTTTTTTGTCACAATGAAGGTGCCTTCTTTTTCACTGAGTGTGGCCGTCCAGGATTTTTCTTAATTTCTCCATACTTTGTGCAGAGCCGACACCTGTGAGGCTAAATTAGGTGTCTATTCCTATCCAGGTGTGGCGATCCTGGGAGCGGCTTTTCCCTTTTGATTTGTCTAACGGGGGATCACCATAACTTTTTAGACATCTTCTGTAACTTCCCACTGTGTCTGTGTGACAGGAATTAAAGGTAAATTTCCTCAACAGGACTCAGACAGCACAAAAACCGACAGGGCTTTTAACTTTACTCTATGCAAAACCTAAAAAATAAAAAGGTTTTGGGCTTACATATGCGCCAAGAATTAGTTAAATATTTTTAAACATAAAACTTGTTCGTCCTACAGAAAGTATTTTTTTACATAGCCTGCTGTGTATGCCTTTTTTACTGTATTTCTGATCCTTTTCAATAAAAATAACTGAAGTGGAACAATTAAAACTAATTATATTCAGTAATATTAAATAAGAGGATGATAGCGAAGATGATGCTGTGAAAAGTCAGTTAATGCCCCAGGAGGGGCAGAAACAATGTTGCCCTTTACGCAAGCTGAGTTCTCCATGCTAAAAATAAAATAACATACAGTAACTGTAACCTGTACGATACATAAGACAAAGTCAATCCCCAAAAAGCTGTTTAAGAAAATGTGTTACCCAGAAAAAAACGGCACTTGTACAGAAGGTCATCCTCATGCATTTTCCACAGGTTGTATAAGGCACATGTTCTTCTTGCTAAATATAGGTGAAGAATAAAAAATACAGTTTTATTATAAAAAAAAAAAAAAAAAAAAAACAAAAAAAAACAAACATCTTTTCCGCCAGCAGTTAGAGCAGTAAATATACAACATTTACCTGAGAAATTGGATTCACAACTACATGAGTACACTTTGCTTCATATTCAGGACGAGGCTGTTCTTCTTGTTCTAAAAACTCAACTGTGTCCCATTCATACTCGAGCTCGGCTTGTCGGCGCTTCCAAAACTCAAGGAACAAGGTAACTGTAAACACCAGAACACACAATAATGATATGATACTTCTCTTAAATCCAATTTTAAAATTTTTCCAGGCTACCATTCACCTTGAAGCATGTGAACATTTTTAAATCATATTAGCTTTTTTATTATATACAAGTAAATGGAGTTTTTACATTCAACCTTAAAGAGATGTCATGAAAGGTCCCACAAGCTCTAAGCTTATTCTAAATATTTCAAACAATCTGCAGATAGATTTATATCACAGCAGGCATCCACCAATCCCATACTTTTCTAGGTCGCTTATAACTAGCTTCAGCTTCCAGAGGTAAAAATTTGTAGGAGCTCATTTAAAAGGTGATAATGGAAATAACTTTAGATGTTTTTGTCTGTTAATTTTCTTTATCTATGTTTTCTGGCATTCAACTGAAGACATATTCTGCATAGAAATACATGTATAAGCTATCCTCTGATTCCCTTTGGGACTTTAAAGGCAACAAAAAAAAAAATTAAATTTCTTGACAACTTGCTGGGTGCTACACTTCTATTCTTGCTCTCTACCAATTAGTTGGGTCCCTGAGATTCCTTGTGGGCCCTCACAGGGCGCCCTAAGCTGCATCTGCATCTTGTGGTCCAGAGGGAAGATCTTCTTCCTTTAATGAGTTCCAGTGGATGTTGAATAGCGATATATGCTTTGAGTGAGTTAAACACCTATGGATAAGTTTTCCTAACCTTGGAATTTCCATTATACAGGCGGTCCCCGGGTTACAAACATCCGACTTACAAACGACTCCTACTTACAAATGGAAGGAGACAATAAGAAGCGAGAGTAAATCTACCCCTAGGAAGGGAAATTCACTCCTGTACGCATTATCATGGGGAAAAGGTGTCTCCACTGAAGCTTTATCACCAATCCTTGTTTCCACAACAACCCAAAATTTTCAAAATCCAATTGTCATAGGGACATAAAGTGAGGTGAAATCTTCTGAACAGGGGCACAGACAGCAAAACAAATGTTACAGAGGTGTTAACCCTTCCCTATGCTATCCAAAAAAACGTAAAAAATTTTTTTTTTTGGCTGGAGCTACACATAAAAAATGTACTTGTTCCGACTTACAAATTCGACTTAAGAACAAACCCTATCTTGTATGTAACCCAGAGACCGCCTGCATATGGATGATGGTTATGATCTCGTGTATGTTTTTTTATGTTTTTTAATAGAGATGCCATTTGGCCGTGCCCCAAGAAGATTGATACTGCCTCGATTGAAATGCATTGGGCGGCTTTTTTGAATACTATGAGAAATTATATTGCACATATATTACTACGTATGAGTTAGGCATGTTGGCAGTTACTTATGTCGCTTTATAAACCTGCTGTCACTGAAACCATGGGTTTTGAATATCTATGTGCAATAGGATTAATTATTAATAAAGTTTGTTAATATTTGCATATATTTGTAATCCTTTTTTGAATTATTTTTGCTGCCTTGAAAGTCCCAAGTGGAATCAGAGAATAGCTTGTATATTCAAATGGATGTGGCAGCCTTTTTGCCCTCCTACAGTGTTTCTCTCTATTTTGTATATACATGAAATACATGTACAGCTGCTGAATATTTCTCAACCAATTGTGAGGAGCAATAGAATATTAATTTTTAAACTTTATTCATACAATTAGGTTTTGGAAGGCAACAATACAGAATAAGGACAAGATATAAATAAAGCATACAGTGTTTCCAATCAATTTTTTGAGTACATAGGTAAGTACCATATTTATCAGGGTATAACACGCACCTTTTCCCTCTGAAAACAGAGTGCAAATGATGTGTGCGTGTTATGCGCCAATATTTTCCATTGGGCTGCCTCGGAGGGGAAGGCAGGGGGGTGAGCGCCGCAGGATTACACAGAACGGGGATTTCCCGCTTACTCAGCTGCTGCTGTTAAACTAAGTCCCGCCTCGTGGACTGGCTCCTATGATAGACAGCACACTGGTCCAATGCCGGCACATTCAATGTCTATCATAGGAGCCGGTCCAGAAGGTGGGACTCTGTATAACAGCGGTAGCCGAGTAAATGGGAGATCCCCGCTCTGTGTATGCCGACGGCTCTAATCTCCATGCATTGATAAGGCTGCGCTGATGGCTACTAATCAGGCTGCATTGATGAGCAATAGTGAGGCTGCAGATGGGCACTGATCAGGCTGCATTGATGGGCAATGGTGAGGCTGCAGATGGGCAATTGTGAGGCTGCAGATGGGCACTGATCAGGTTGCATTGATGGGCAATGGTGAGGCTGCATTGATGGGCAATGGTGAGGCTGCATTGATGGGCAGTGGTGAGGCTGCATTGATGAGCAGCGGTGAGGCTGCATTGATGAGCAGTGGTGAGGCTGCATTGATGAGCAGTGGTGAGGCAGTGGTGAGGCTGCATTGATGAGCAGTGGTGAGGCTGCATTGATGAGCAGTGGTGAGGCTGCATTGATGGGCAATGGTGGGGCTGCATTGATGGGCACAGACCCTTATTTTGCTTCAAAGCTTTTTTCCTGAAACTTCCCTCTTAAAATTAAGGTGCCTGTGCATGTTAGATTCCGATAAATACGGTATTTCTCACTGATGTAGTTATTTAAAGCAAATAGAAAATGAACAGGTAAGTCAAAATGATTGAACATTCCAAGACATAACTGTAAATGTATAAGTGGCACTGGAGACAGCAGAGGTAAGGATCCCCCGATCTATGTTCCAGAGAAAGGGGGAAGTTTGTCAGTAAGGGCCCTTTCACACTGAATATAGTTGGAAGCATTTTGAACTGCACTTCAACTGCATAGACAGCTCAAAATCAAGGTAATCCTATGGACATAGTTGACATCGTTGCAGTGCAGTTGAGCACAGTTAAGTAAAGTGTGTGTGTTATATTGTGGGCGGCACAGTGGTGTAGTGGGTAGCACTTTCGCCTAGCAGTAAGAAGGGTCGCTGGTTTGAATCCCAACCACGACACTACCTTCCTGGAGTTTGCATGTTCCCCCTGTGCCACGTGGCTTTCCTCCGGGTACTTTGGTTTCCTCCCACACTCCAAAAGACATGCTGGTAGGTTAATTGGATCCTGTCTAAATTGTCCCTAGTATGTATGAATGTGAGTTAGGGACCTTAGATTGTAAGCTCCTTGAGGGTAGGGACTGATGTGAATGTACAATGTATATGTAAAGCGCTGCGTAAATTGACGGCACTATATAAGTACCTGAAATAAATAAATTATATATATATATATATATATAATTTTTACACAGACAAAAAAAAAAGACCAAAAAATGATTTGCTGCTTAAATAAACTTGACCAGATGTGTACAAAGGTCATTGTAGAGGGTTCAGAATTGCCTCTTGGTCTCTCTTTCCATCAGTAGTGTGTGAACCCAGTAACGGCACCTCCTACGAGTACGTCATCTCAAAATGGCAATGGCCAGCACCAGAATAATGCCGACAAGAGTAGATATTCTTACAAGAAAGCCAAGCCCAAAAACATACAGAAAAATGTACTGCAAATGCATAAAAAAACGCAGCGCTCAAGTGTGCTTCAAGCGCCCTTCAAATGTACGTAAACATGCTGTTAAAAATGCACAGTTAGGTGCTGTGTGTACGTTCTGGTGTAAATGGGCCCTTAAAGTATGGAGGGACCGAGAGAGTCGTATTTTGAGATAAGTAAGCTGTAAGATGAAGTAATAGGATATACCAAAAGGCGCTGGTAAAGAATTTGAAATCAAATGTTGGCGTGCTGACTTCAATTTTCCCTTGAGCATGTATTTCCTATTCCGATTTCTAGATTTCTACTAATTTTTCTTTGTGACATTTTCATTTTGTGTGTGGAAAGTATTATCGGTTAGAATGGGAGAGAGCAGGGGCGTTGCTAGGTCTGAAAAAGATCTGGGGCTATAGCCCATAGCAGCGGTCACCAACCGGGGGGGGGGGGGGTGCACGCTGGTGGTAAGCAATTTTTTGCGGGCAAAAGAAGGCTGGTGTTGGCGTTTCAATCTTCATGGCACCATGGTTGATATGGTGTCAGGGTGATCAAAGCGCATTGTTTCTATTGTTATATTGTAATATATAATGAAGTGGTTCAACTCACCATAATGCAGAATCAGTGGGAGCCCTGGGCGTGTCACTTGCCACATCATCTGCCACCATTTGCAGATTGTCACTTGCCACCCATTGCAGATTGTCACTTGCCACCATTTGCAGATTGTCACTTGCCACGTCACCTGCCACCATTAGCAGATTGTCACTTGCCACATCACCTGCCACCATTAGCAGATTGTCACTTGCCACGTCACCTGCCACCATTAGCAGATTGTCACTTGCCACCATTAGCAGATTGTCACTTGCCACCATTAGCAGATTGTCACTTGCTATGCCAGTCAGTGCCACTAAATGTGCATTCTCGCTGCATTGGTGGCAGGCTGGCAGCACTGGCCCATTTAGTGAGGGCAGGAGAGCGGAGATGCAGGGCGGGCAGTGAGAGATGATGTAATCTCTCTGCTCCCCACCACACCTCCGACATTGAAGAGGCCCATTTAGTGAGGGCAGAAGAGCGCTGATGTGTGGCAGGCAGTGAGAGATGACATCATCTCTCTGCTCCCCGCCGCACATCGCTCCCACATTGAAGTCCCAGCTGTGAAAGCGGAAGATTGGTGACGGGTGGGCGGAGAGAGATGATGTCATCTCTGCTTGTCCGCCTGCTCGTCTCCAGGGCTGGACTGAGACAAAAATTTGGCCCTGGACTTCATCCAGACCGGCCAACTTTGACAGGTCTCACCCATGCCGGATCTTCTGGTCCCCCTTGCTCCTGTGGTCCCCCTGTGCTTCTCTGGTCCCCCGCGTACTGCTCTGGTCCCCAGCACTGCGCTGGTCCCCCTGTGCTCCTCTGGTCCACCACGTGCTGTGCTGGTCCCCCTGTGCTCCTCTGGTCCACCGCGTGCTGTGCTGGTCCCCCTGTGCTCCTCTGGTCCCCCGCGTGCTGTGCTGGTCCCCCTGTGCTCCTCTGGTCCCCCTGTGCTCCTCTGGTCCCCCGCGTGCTGCGCTGGTCCCCCGCGTGCTGCGCTGGTCCCCCGCGTGCTGCGCTGGTCCCCCTGTGCTCCTCTGGTCCCCTGTGTGCTGCGTTGGTCCCCCGCGTGCTGCGTGGGTCCCTCTGTGCTCCTCTGGTCCCCCGCGTGCTGCGTGGGTCCCCCTGTGCTCCTCTGGTCCCCTGCGCTGGTCCCCCTGTGCTCCTCTGGTCCCCCGCGTGCTGCGCTGGTCCGCCTGTGCTCCTCTGGTCCGCCTGTGCTCCTCTGGTCCCCCGTGTGCTGCGCTGGTCCCCCTGTGCTCCTCTGGTCCCCCTGTGCTCCTCTGTTCCCCCGCGTGCTGCGCTGGTCCCCCGCGTGCTGCGCTGGTCCCCCGCGTGCTGCGCTGGTCCCCCTGTGCTCCTCTGTTCCCCCGCATGCTGCGCTGGTCCCCCTGTGCTCCTCTGGTCCCCTGTGTGCTGCGTTGGTCCCCCTGTGCTCCTCTGGTCCCCCGCGTGCTGCGTTGGTCCCCCTGTGCTCCTCTGGTCCCCCGCATGCTGCGCTGGTCCCCCCTGTGCTCCTCTGGTCCCCCTGTGCTCCTCTGGTCCGCCTGTGCTCCTCTGGTCCGCCGCGTGCTGCGCTGGTCTGCCTGTGCTCCTCTGGTCCGCCTGTGCTGCACTGGTCCCCCGCGTGCTGCGCTGGTCCGCCTATGCTCCTCTGTTTCGCCTGTGCTCCTCTGGTCCGCCTATGCTCCTCTGGTCCGCCTATGCTCCTCTGGTCCGCCTGTGCTCCTCTGGTCCGCCTATGCTCCTCTGGTCCGCCTATGCTCCTCTGGTCCGCCTATGCTCCTCTGGTCCGCCGCGTGCTGTGTGCTGCGCTGGTCCCCTGCATGCTCCGCTGATCCCCCGAATGCTGTTTTGGTCCCACATGTGCTCTGCTGGTCCCCCCCCCTGCTCTGGTCCCCGTGCTCCTCTATTCCCCCCCCCCCATGCTGCTCTATCCCCCCTCCCAGCGCTCACCTCCTCTCCCTGCTTATATAGGCATACAGACATGATCCTAGGAGTGGACACTGATAAGCTTATTGTACGATCCAGAAGTCATGCAGCCGCACACAGCTGTGACATGAACTTCCTCGGCACTCGTTCTCTTGTTCTTTCCTTCCCCCGCTCTTCATCCTGTCTGCTGTCACGGAGAATCTATATGAGAGCGGGGGAAGGAAAGAACAAGAGAACGAGTGCCGAGGAAGTTCATGTTACAGCTGTGTGCGGCTGCATGACTTCTGGATCGTACAATAAGCTTATCAGTGTCCACTCCTAGGATCATGTCTGTATGCCTATATAAGCAGGGAGAGGAGGTGAGCGCTGGGAGGGGGGATAGAGCAGCATGAGGGGGGGGGGAATAGAGGAGCACGGGAGACATAAGCAGGGAGAAGAGGTGAGCGCTGCGGGGGGGGGGGGGGGGGGGTGGCGGTCCGATGGCTCAGTGCCTGTACATGCCTGATCGTCCCTCCTCCACCTCCAATGCCGCCCGCCACAGCAGCGACCCGCCGGCTCTTCTCTCCTCCACAGTCCACACCCGCTGAGACTCGGGGCTATGAGCTCCACATTCGGGGCTCCAGCCTCGATAGCCCCCCCCTGGTGACGCCTATGGGAGAGAGGCAAAAGTAGATAGGAGGAAAATGGAGGATCTTACTCTCAATGAGTACAGGGGTGAGGGGGTTAATATTTATTAGGAAGGTTTTGCTTATCCTTCAAGTCTGTCCAAAGCAGAAACGTTTTCCTGGTCCTGGATCCGTTTTTCCCCATAGGTATTATAGCTCATCTAGTTTTAGGTCACAAATGGTTGCTTAAATCCCCAATTCATTTCTCCACCAGAAACTCCAGTTTAAGGAGTTGGAGGAGTGTGTCTGAAGTAGGTTTTTTGGTCTATTGGGGATGTAAAAAGCATGCCAACTTGAAACTGTGCTTTAAACTTGCAGGGAAAAACAAAATGTTGACTTTAACTGAGACCCCATCAGCAGTTTATACTTACTTTCCTATCAATTCCCTGCTGCTCCAATCAGCTAACGGGAGCATAAAAATATACTCTGTACTTCCATGTAAAGGTAGAATGTTACTCGCACTTCTTTTCCACCTGACAGAAATAATACATAGTGACTGGTCACTCTGCCTCCCAGCACTGTCACATGGAGTGAGAAGAGAGTTGTGACTTGGAATGTACCGAGGACTTCCTCTTTCTCCCAGCAACTGAGCAGAGTGTTAGGGGAGTGAGGGAAAGATATTGTGTTTCCCCGAAAATACCGGGTCTTTTGGCTACAAAAAACACACTGGGGCTTATTTTCAGGGGATGTCTTGTTTACGGTATATTTATTATATATTTAGGATATTATTCACGGGTCACATGAGTGCCCAGCGGCACTGTAAATAAGGCATTATCCACAATAAAGTTACACAAGGAGACACACTGCACATAATCTTTTTACAAAACGGATTACATGTTTTTACAAGGACTTTAACTAGGGCTTATTTTCGGGGTAGGGCATATTTTCGGGGACACAGGGTATGATAGGCATTTGATGGGGTTGCCTTCCATATTATAACTTTAAAAAGTGAGCAGGTAAGATATTTACCTAAAATGTTACCATTAAATATAACAAACCATATCTCAGGAATGACAGTAAAAACAAAAATGCAAAATGATGCCTTTCCACAAAATGACTACTACAAAAAGGTACATCTATTGGATTTTGTGCATCAAGAATCAAACAGTTTTACTAATGAACACACACACACTCTATACCAATAGGGAAAATAAAATAAAGCCATCTTACCCCATATTGCCATAAAGACTGCAAATATGAGTGTGCCAAAACTGTCAAATATACAAAGCGTCTATAAAAGAGAAAAAACAAAAAACAAAATTCAACCTCGTTTTTGTTCACAGGATGTTTTTAAACACTAACTTTTACAAAGCATGAAAAGAATGGAAAAAAAAAAAAAAAAAAAAAGAAAGATATATTAAAAAAAAAAAAAAAATTGTTTAGCTGGATTTAGAGACTGTTCCTATGTAAAAAAAAAAAAAAAAAAAAAAAAAAAAAAAGAAGAAGAGCTCCAGACAATTTATTGTTTTAGATAGCTATGGTAAGGATTAGAACTTCTGTCAGGTTTGTATAGCTGTCTTGGAAGGTTTATCTCAATACTGGAAGAAGACACCATGCTAGTATGCCCACATATCACTAATATGTACAATATAACAGAATGTGTGTTGTGGCAAAGGGATTGTAAAAGGGCATACATTGATGTATAGAACCCAGAACAGGGGGGGCCTTGGTTGCCCAGACCTGTAGAAATACTACCTGGTGGCACGGCTAGCACAATGGCATTTATCCTCAACTGGTTAAACTCAGTTAGCCAGAGAGATATTACCCCGTTTAACGGAGAGGGTCTATCTCTGGAACCTCTACAAGGAAAAGTTAAGGCTTCTCTCTAAACCTCCCCAATTGACCTCCTTTTTGGGCGACCCCAACTTCCCTGCGACCTTCAATGCGGAATTGGAATTTATTCATTGGTCCTCACAAGGCCAGGTGACTTTGCACTCGTTGCTACAGGGCACCACCCTTTGTTCTTTTGAACACCTACATCAGAATTATGCCTTATCCAACTCTGAATTTTACAAATACCTTCAGATCCGCCACTTCTTCCAAAATACCCTCACCCAAGTAAGGGATGACGCCAGAACACCCTTTGAAAACCTGTGTCATGAGGGGTCGAGAGATAGAGGGACAATTTCTACCCTATACCAATACCTTAATGACCATCGCACTGCTGCAAAATCTTCGGCAATGCTAGGGTGGGAGGTTGAAACGGGTCAGGAATATCCTGCAGAGGATTGGCTGGACATGGTTGCCAATATGCATAAGTGTACCCGCTCGGTTAACATTAAAGAAACCGTGGTAAAACTACACACCAGGTGGTATTACACCCCTGTTAGAATACATAGGATTTATCCTACCATTCCAGACACATGTTTCAGGGAATTTGGTGAAAGGGGTACACTCCTCCATACCTTCTGGAGCTTTAAGGCCCTATGATCTCTTTGGCTACAGACCGCTTCAATGGTGCTCCAAATAACTGGAACACATATCGCTTTGACATATCAAATGTGTATTCTGTTCGCAGATCTCCCAGAGGTTCCCTCCCCAAATCAAAAACTTGTTCACACACTTTTTAGCGCCATTCACTGGGCAATAGCTTTGAACTGGCAAACCCCAACAGTTCCATGGTCCCAGGTGCTTCTTCGTATGGAGTCTATCAAGTTAATGGAACAAATACACCAAACTCTCATGGACTCCATACAAATTTTTAACTGCAAATGGGGCACCAGGCCTGCTCCTTAGAATGTCAATAGGGGCAGAGTTTCTCCTATTCTGCTCGATCAAATAACTAGATGGGCCAAAGGAACTCTGACCTTGGATAGATACAGGTACTATTACCACCAAAGTAAGCTAGGACTATGTAGCTTCGGACGATACGCCAAACTATGATGTGTATGCAGAAGTATTCCTATAATGATTTATGCACAGATTATTATTATTATTTTTGTTCCTCCTTTTAGTTATTATGTTTTTGTTCTATATACTAGCTCATAGAGAGTGACACTTCTAACCTGTTGTGATTTCTGTACTCTAGTCAGACGAAGGATCTAAAATATTGCTGTATTAGTCATATATAGCACTCTCAATGCACTTTATATTTTCCTGTAACTGTCTTTTTTACCACAATAATAATCGTTTGTAAAAGGGCATACATGTAGTGAGAAAAACCAACAAAAACAGAAATATCACAAAAATTCCAAATTTATTATATAAAAGTTATAAAGGACATAGTAGTAACCACATCCATGTGTTGTACCCAGGTAAAGTTCACTTCTATAATACAAAGAATATTCCTGTTTTTATAAAACTGGTCCACATAAGAAGCTTTCTAAGAACCTATACGCAAACCTATTGCATTTGATCTCGAACAGACACGGATGAGGGTGGATATGCACATCTGCTAACATCTGGCCACCCACACAAATACATTGCATTGGTTTTTCGTCTGTATAATTGTGGACCAAAAATAGAGAGGGTGCATCATTAGAATGCGTTGAGATGCCAAGCATGGACAGAGATGGCTCAAATTTCAACTAACTAAATTGTGATAGATTCAAGCTGTGGATGGACATGCAAGTATCACTGGCTTAAAACGGTAGTAAACACCGCTTGATCATTTGTACGTACAGGTATATTTATAATAAAGCTTGCCTGTAGGTACAAGGAATATCTCCTAAACTTGCACGGTTCAGAATATATTCACGGTTTCTACAGCCAGTGACCTCACCGATGCATGCACTCTGAAGGGCATTACTTCAGAGCTCAGTGCCATAGCCTTGACTACGCAACGTCATCGCGGCTCACCCATTCAAACACCTGAACCCCTCTGACTTGAAAGGAAGACCAAGAGAGGATAGAAGCCCTGTCAGCTGTGACCGTGGCATCGCGCCGCTGAAGGGCTTAGTTTCAAGGCAAGCTTTTCATAATATACTAGTATGTGATGTATACTACCACATTATGCCCTTAAAGTGATTGTTAACCCACTTTACACAATCACTTTAAACAATCCCGCTGGTTCCCTAATGCTGGCTGCTCCTGTCTGTGTTTTATTAAAAAAAATGCATCCTTTACCTGATTTCAGAGCGGCTCCTTGCAATCATGTCACCGGCTGGCTGTCTCTTCTGCCTGGTGCAGGGGCTGAGATTCCCCCACTGACGTCAGCAGGGACGCGAGGAGGAGAGAGAAAGCCAACCTATCATGTGATCGTGGGGAGCCACTCTGAAACCCGGTAAAGGATGCATTTTGTAATTAAAATACAGAGACAGGAGCAGCTGGCATTAGGAAACCAGCAAGATTATATACATTTTAAACCGTTATTAGAGCATGAGAAGTGGAGGGGGCGGGCACTGACACAGGGGCAGACAGGCAGGGAGGAGAGGGGGTGGGGGGAGGACACAGGAGCAGAGAGGAGAGAGCGGATGGCAAAGGCATGTAAACTGACCACGGTGTCAGTCCTCAGCACCCATGATGAACCATGGTCAGTTTACAAAGGGGAGGGTAGAAATTGTCAGGATCAGCCAGATATTTCAGGTGGTACAGGGGTCAAATGACGCGGCACAAGTACTGTGCTGTATAAAATGCTTTAAAAGGAGCAGGATCCTTTTTTTTTTTTTTTTTGGTGAACAAACACTTTTACATGCTGGGAAAAGTTTTTTTTGTTTTTGTTTTTTTCAATGGAAGAGTTTACTACTACTTTAAAGGATTTTTAAAATGACTTACTTTCTCGTACATCAGGCGACACAGAGCCTCAGTAATTACTGATGGGTTATATAGGGTATCACTAGGTGATTGGACACTGGCACACCCTACACAGGAAGTTCAAATCCCCTATATAATCCCTCCCCTTACAGGGATACCTCAGTTTTTTCGCCAGTGTCTTAGGTGTTGGACGTGTAAAGATGTCCTGTGCTGAGCTCCAAAGGGAATATCCTATATCCTATACTGGGGCAAGCCAGGCAAACCGGATCCATTTCAAAGTGTCCTTTCTAGGCCGAATTGGATGGTACCCGGGCCTCGTGTCCGAAGAAACGAGGTTTTACCTGTAAGGCTTCTCTTTTTAGAGAGCTGGACCCCGCATTTCAGAATTTGTTTTTTCTAGCCTTATTCTTGGCCAGGTGCTTTACAGGCCCAGAACTGCGGATCCCCCTATCCATAGTGGGCCCCAGTCTCTGAAGGTTTTCCAAACGGAGCCCATCGTGAGAGGTGAAGATTGGGTCTGTATACAGAACCCTGCAGCTGGATAAGGTAAGGGAGATTCCACAGAATTTTTTAATTCTAGTAGGTTTCTCCTTTAAGTAAATGTATGCTATGCCTATTGTCGCCACCGGGGGGCTGCCAAGAGCACATACCTTCACATGCTTAAACTGTCTGTCTCAGTGTTCACGCTGCACAGCTCCTCCAGCCGAGCTCCAGGTAGGATGGGATGGGGGGGCTCTTCCTGCAGGGATATTCCCCCCAAGATTAGGGGGGGCCGCAGTGGTCTGTGAGGCGGTAGTATACCGCACTATCACCGCCATTACCATGTGGCAGACCCCATCACCTGCCGGCCTCTCTCCTTCCTCCTCCACCCCAGCCTCCCCTCCATGCTTGTCCCGGAGGGTCGGGTCGTGCAGGAGAGCGCACGTTTTTTGAAAAAAAAAACGAGGGGGGCTGGTCGGAGGAGGGGGGGCGGAGCGTCAGCGTGACGTCCTGCGTGCTTAGACGCCCACATCGCCGGCTGCACAGGCTATAAGAAGCACACTTTTCAGGTGCACACAGCCTATGGAGGGACACAGAACTGATGGTCGCATGTAAGGTGGGACACAGGCATTCTGCTAGGCAGCATTTACTAAGAAACACTTGACTGGGCATTGGTAGCAGTAGCAAGTTGCTGGACTACATCGTTCAGCAGTCAGGGTTTCATTTGTGTGATACCTCCACCTTGTTGCTTTGAACTATGGGTAAAAGAGGTACACATACCCCAAAAACCAGAGGCTCTAGGGGATCTCCCTCAGGCTCTGAGGACCCCCCTTCTGCAGTACCTTCCCCCCCTGAAGGACCTGGGATGGCCGGCCAGGGAGAGCTCCTCTGAGGAATCAAGTGGAGAAGGGCCCTCTTCAGCTTCTCAGGATGAGAAGGTCTTAGTACAGATCCTTGCTGGATTGGTCCGCTCCACATTTAAGGTACCCATATCTGAGTCATAATTGAACAATGGATGATGTTGGGTTATTTCCAGATACAGATAGGGGTCCCCAATCCCGAATATTACAAATAGGCGTGCACAGCCAGAGCTCAAGACAAGGACCCAGTGAGTTATCAGCCAATCGCGATCATTACCCCATGGCAGTCAGAGCCTAAGGCAGGGGTCTTCAAACTGTGGCCCTCCAGGTGTTCAGGAACTACAATTCCCTTCATGCCTAGTCATGTCTGTGAATGTCAGAGTTTTACAATGCCTCATGGGATGTGTAGTTCTGCAACAGCTGGAGGGCCGTAGTTTGAGGATCCCTGGCCTAAGGGGTTGGATAGTGGGATGTCAGACCATGTAGTGGCCAAAGCTATCAGACAGGTATTACCTCAGAAGGGTCTAAGTGTGAAGCGGTTCAGTAGCCGGGAACCTCCAACCATTGTAAGGTCCGTGTGCTGCCGTAGTGGGTGGCTGGGTCAGCCACCCACTACGGCAGCACACGGACCGTACAACGGTTGGAGGTTCCCGGCTACTGAACCGCTTCACACTTAGACCCTTCTGAGGTAATACCTGTCTGATAGCTTTGGCCACTACATGGTCCGACACCCCACTATCCAACCCCTTAGGCTTTGACTGCCATGGGGTAATGATCGCGATTGGCGGATAACTCACTGGGTCCTTGTCTTGAGCTCTGGCTGTGCACGCCTATTTGTAGGCACTATTAATTGCGGTTGGAGACACCTACAGATGCATGCGACGCCCTTGAAGAAGCAGGAAACTGCAAAACATGTTGGCCATCTGCATATTCTAGCATCTCTCCAGCATCTTACACAATAGTAATTTTAGTATCAAGTACTAACAATGTACTTTATGTAGTTTGTGATTTTATTGTCTCAGATACTATGTTTTTGTATTAAATAAATTGTATTTTAACTCTACTTTTTGAGTCTGTGCTTACCTTGCTATACAGATATAATGGTCTCCTTCAAAAATCCCATCTTTTATGAGGCAGCCCAGGCTCTCTCTCATTAATTGTCCATATCTGAGTCAGTTTAAGAACCCTCTTCTTCTTTGGGGTCACTGAAGCCTCCTCAAACACATGCTTTTCCTTGTTCATAATTTGCTAGAAAAGCTCATTTATTCTGAGTGGGATCACCCAGATAAACGTTTTTTTCCGCCTAAAAAGTTTTCAACACTTTATCCTATGGAAGAAAAGTTTATAAAGATGTGGGGGATACCGGCCGTTGATGCCGCCATTTCCTCCATAGATAAAAGTCTGACTTGTCCTGCAGACAATGCTCAGATGCTCAGGGATCCTGTTGATAAAAAAATGGAATCCCTGTTGAAGGATATTTTCTCCTTAGCAGGTTCAGTAGCTCAACCTGCAGTGGCAGCGATCGGAGTCTGTCAATACTTAAGAGACCATGTTAAGCAGGTCCTTAAAGTTCTACCTGAACAGCAGGCCCAGGGGTTGGCTAACCTTCCAGCGGCCTTATGGTTTGCTGTTGACGCCATCAGAGACTCTATCATCCAAACCTCTCGTTTTTCACTTCGGTTGGTGCATATGCGTAGAATCTTATGGTTGAAAAATTGGTCAGCCGAAGCACCATGTAAGAAACTTCTGGCTGGATTTCCATTTCGTGGTGCAAGGCTGTTTGGAGAGGATTTGGACAATTATATCCAAAAGATCTCTAGTGGGAAAAGCACTCTCTTACCTGTTAAGAAAAGGAGTAAGCGTCCCTCTTTCAAACGGGCTCTTACCCCAGTGCCGGGAGCATCAGCCTCCAGGTAGTTGCGACGGCCTCCTCCGTCAGGGTCTAGAAATAAATTTCAGAGTTGACCCCAGGGACAAAAGAAGTCCTGGAGGAAGAAGCCTACTAGACAAGACGCTAAAGCCTCTTTATGAAGGAGCGCCCCCGCTCGCTCGGGTGGGGGGAAGATTGCTACGGTTTTCAAAACTCTGGCAGGAGGATTTCCAGCACAGATGAGTAATCTCCACGGTAACTCTGGGCTACAAACTGGAGTTCCAAGAATTCCCCTCTCCTCGTTTCCTCAGAACAAGTGTCCCCAGAGATCCAGAGAAAAAGCAGACGCTCCTTCTAGCGTTAGAGCGACTATTGTCGTAAAAAGTCATCATGGTGGTTCCCACGAAAGATCAAGGATTGGGATTTTATTCCAACCTTTTTACGGTACAAAAACCAAACGGGGATGTCAGACCCATTCTGGCCCTAAAGGATCTGAATCGATTCCTAAGGATTCGATCCTTTTGCATGGAATCAATTCGGTCAGTAGTCTCCATCCTACAGGGAGGAGAATTTCTGGCATCAATAGACATCAGAGATGCGTATCTGCATGTACCCATTTTTCCTGCTCATCAAAAGTACTTGCACTTTGAAATAGAAGGGCGCCATTTTCAGTTTGTGGCTCTGCCTTTCGGGCTAGCCACTGCACCTCGAGTGTTTACAAAGATCTTGGCTCCTCCTCTGGCCAGATTAAGGGCTCAAGGTATAAAACTGTCATAGCATACCTAGACGACCTGCTCTTTATAGACCGGTCGGTAGCCTGTTTGAGCGGGAACTTGATGACCACAGTCAACTACCTGAAACACCTAGGTTGGATTCTCAACCTAGAAAAGTCTTTCTTAAAACCAGTAAGAAGATTGGAGTATTTGGGTCTGGTCATAGATACAAGCCAAGAGAAAGTATTTTTACCTCAGGCAAAGATCACTGCCTTAAGATAGCTGATTCTGGTATTCAGGACCAAAAAGGGTCCTTCTGTCCGCCTTTGTATGAGGCTGCTGGGAAAGATGGTAGCTTCATTCAAAGCAGTTCCCTATGCTCAGTTTCATTCAAGACTACTGCAACACAGTATCCCGTCGGCCTGGAACAAGAAGGTTCAGGCATTAGATTTTCCGATGCACCTGTCTCATGCAGTGCGTCAGAGCCTCAGTTGGTGGTTAATACCCGAAAGCCTGCAAAAAGGGAAATCCTTTCTACCGGTTACCTGGATGGTGGTAACAACGGATGCCAGTCTTTCGGGTTGGGGAGCAGTTCTGGAACAGTCTGCGGTCCAAGGGGAATGGTCCAAAACCGAGAGGACCTTACCCATCAACATTCTGGAGATCCGTGCGGCATATCTAGCCCTAAAGGCCTGGACTCTCAGGCTACAGGGTTGCCATGTCAGGATCCAGTCCGACAATGCCACAGCAGTGGCTTATATCAATCATCAAGGAGGCACCAGGAGTCGGGCAGCTCAGAGAGAAGTGAACCAGATTTTAGTCTGGGCAGAAAAGCATGTACCATGCATATCGGCAGTTTTCATTTCAGGGATAGAGAACTGGCAGGCGGACTATTTGAGTCACCAGCGGTTATTCCCAGGGGAATGGTCTCTTCACCCCGACGTCTTTTGGGCCATATGCCAAAGATGGGGGGTTCCAGATGTAGATCTCTTTGCATCTAGATTCAACAAAAAGATCAACAAGTTTGTGTCAAGAACAAAGGATCCTCTTGCATGCTCGACAGATGCGTTGGTGATTCCGTGGCATCGGTTCTCACTGATTTATGCATTCCCTCCTATTCTACTTCTGCCACGACTCCTTCGCAGGATCAGGCAGGAATTGAAGTCAGTACTTCTGGTGGCCCCAGCTTGGCCCAGGAGAGCTTGGTATGCAGAAATAGTAAGGATGACAGTGGGTTCCCCATGGACCCCACCGTCACGTCCAGACCTGTTATCTCAGGGTCCAGTGTTCCATCCTGCCTTACAAATGCTAAATTTGACGGTTTGGCTATTGAAACCCACATTCTGAAGAGTCGTGGGCTTTCAGGTCCTGTGATTTCTACCTTAATCAATGCAAGGAAGCCAGCTTCCAGAGTGATTTATCATAGAGTCTGGAAAGCTTATGTATCCTGGTGTGAATCCAGGGGTTGGCATCCCAGAAAATATGTAATAGGTAGAATTCTTGATTTTCTACAAATGGGATTAGAAATGAAGCTGGCCTTGAGTACCATCAAGGGCCAGGTCTCGGCCTTGTCAGTATTATTTCAACGGCCACTTGCTTCACATTCTTTGGTTCGAAACTTTATGCAGGGGGTGATGCGTCTTAATCCTCCGGTTAAGGCGCCCCTAAACCCCTGGGACTTGAATTTGGTTCTGTCAGTTTTACAGAGACAGCCTTTTGAACCAATACGTCAAATTCCCTTGGTCTTGTTGACAAGAAAGTTAATTTTTCTGGCCATTTCTTCTGCTAGATGAGTATCAGAATTAGCAGCTCTTTCCTGTAAAGAGCCTTATTTAATCATACACAAGAATAGAGTGATATTGTGCCCTCATCCTAGCTTTCTACCGAAAGTGGTTTCAGGTTTTCATCTAAACCAAGATATTGTTCTGCCTTCCTTTTTTTCCAGATCCCTGTTCTACGGAAGAAAGGTCACTACATTCTTTGGATGTAGTAACAGCAGTCAAGGCCTATCTGAAAGCAACTGCTCAAATTCGCAAAACGGATGTTTTGTTCGTGCTGCCAGAAGGTCCCAATAGAGGACAGGCAGCGTCAAAATCTACCATTTCTAAATGGATTCGACAAATGATTATTCAAGCTTACGGTTTGAAACAGAAAATTCCTTCTTTTCAGATCAAGGCACACTCCACAAGGGCTATTAGTGCTTCTTGGGCAGTGCATCACCAGGCCTCTATGGCTCAAATTTGCAAGGCCACAACCTAGTCTTCAGTCCATACATTCACCAAATTTTATCAGGTGGATGTGAGAAGGCATGAGGATATCGCCTTTGGGCGTAGTGTGCTGCAGGCAGCGGTATGAGGTCCTCTGGTCTGATTACACCCTACGTTGTGTGGTCCCCTCCCCTCAGATAGCATTGCTCTGGGACGTCCCATCAGTAATTACTGAGGCTCTGTGTCCCGTGATGTACGAGAAAGAAAATAGGATTTTTTATAACAGCTTACCTGTAAAATCCTTTTCTTTTGATGTACATCACGGGACACAGGGGTCCCGCCCCTCTTCTAATACACTTATATTGCTTTGCTACAAAACTGAGCTATCCCTGTAAGGGGAGGGATTATATAGGGGGTTGGACTTCCTGTTTAGGGTGTGCCAGTGTCCAATCACCTAGTGATACCCTATATAACCCATCAGTAATTACTGAGGCTCTGTGTCCCGTGATGTACATCAAAAGAAAAGAATTTTACAGGTAAGCTGTTATAAAAAATCCTATTTTTGTTGAACAGGGTGGAAAACTATTTAAAATGGTGACTGCATCCTATCAGAGGCAGTCGCTGTTACCATTGCATTTAGGAATTTTTTACATACCACCTCTGGATCAATGGAGGGAGGGAGAGAGGGGGAGAGAGAGAGAGAGGGGGAGAGAGAGAGAGAGGGGGGGGAGAGAGAGGGGGAGAGAGAGAGAGAGAGAGAGAGAGAGAGAGAGAGAGAGAGAGAGAGAGAGAGAGAGAGAGAGAGAGAGAGAGAGAGAGAGAGGGAGAGGGAGAGGGAGAGGGAGAGGGAGAGGGAGAGAGAGAGAGAGAGAGAACATTTGACTTGCATACTACTCATTACTTCCAAATGGAGGAAGAAACAGGAAGTGGGAGTAAATCTACCCCTAGGAGAGGAAACTTACTCCTGTAAGGGGTATCATGGGAAAAGGGGATCTCCACTGAAGCTTTACCACAAATCCTTGTTTCCATAACAACCCACATTTTCAAAATCCAAATGGCACAGGGACAGAAAGTGAGGTGAAATCTTCAGAAATCAGGGCACAGACAGCAACACAAACATTACAAAGCTGTTAACCCTTCCCTATGCTATCCAAAAACCTTAAAAATATTTTTTTTTTGGCTGGAGTTACATTAAAAAAATGTATCTGTTCTGACTTACAAAACAATTCAACTTAAGAACAAACCTACAGACACCATCTTGTTCATAACCCAGGGACTGCCTGTACTTGTATACAGTACCTTGAAAAAGTATTTATACCCCTTGAAATTTTCCACATTTTGTCATGTTACAACCAAAAACTTAAATGTATTTTATTGGGATTTTATGTGACAGACCAACACAAAGTTGGCACATAGTCGTGAAGTAGAAGGAAAATGATAAATGGTTTTCCAGATTTTTTACAAATAAATAAATATGTGAAAATTGTGGCGTGCATTTGTGTTCAGCCCCCGAGTCAATACTTTGTAGAACTACCTTTCGCTGCAATTACAGCAGTAAGTCTTTTTGGGGATGTCTCCACCAGCTTTGCACATCTAGAGAGTGACATTTTTGCCCATTCTTTGGAAAATAGCTTAAGCTCTGTCAGACTGGATGGAGAGCGTCTGAACAGCAATTTTCAGGTCTTGCCACGGATTCTCAATTGGATGTAGGTCTGGACTTTGGCTGGGCCATTCTAACACATGAATATGCTTTGATCTAAACCATTCCATTGTAGCTCTGGCTGTATGTTTAGGGTCGTTTTCCTGCTGGAAGGTGAACCTCCGCCCCAGTCTCAAATCTTTTGCAGACTAACAGGTTTTCTTCTGAGATTGCCCTGTATTTGGCTCCATCCATCTTCCCATTAACTTTGACCAGCTTCCCTGTCCCTACTGAAGTATAGCATCCCCACAGCATGATGTTGCCACCACCATGTTTCATGTGGAGATGGTCTGTTCAGGGTGATGTGCAGAGTTAATTTTCCGTCACACATAGCGTTTTGCTTTTAGGCCAAAATGTTCAATTTTGGTCTCATCTGACCAGAGCACCTTCTTCCACATGTTTGCTGTGTCCCCCACATTGCTTCTCGCAAACTGCAAACAGACTTCTTATGGCTTTCTTTCAACAATGGCTTTCTTCTTGCCACTCTTCCATAAAAGGTCAGATTTGTGGAGAGCACGAATGTCCTGTGGACATATTTGACCACCTGAGCTGTGGATCTCTGCAGCTCCTCCAGAGTTACCATGGGCCTCTTGGCTGATTCGCTGATTGCTCTTCTTGCCCGGCCTATCAGTTTAGGTGGGTGGCCATGTCTTGGTAGGTTTGCAGTTGTGCCGTACTCTTTACATTTTCAGATGATGGATTGAACAGTGCTCCATGAGATGTTCAAAGCTTGGGATTTTTTTTTTAATAACCTAACCCTGCTTTAAACATCTGCACAACTTTATCCCTGACCTGTCTGGTGTGTTCCTTGGCCTTCATGATGCTGTTTGTTCACTAAGGTTCTCTAACAAACCTCTGATGGCTTCACAGAACAGCTGTATTTATACTGAGATTAAATTACACTCAGGTGGACTTCATTTACTAATTAGGTGACTTCTGAAGGCAACTGGTTCCACTAGATTTTAGAGGTAGAGTAAAGGGGGCTGAATACAAATGCACGCCACACTTTTCAGATATTTAATTTGTAAAAAAAAAAAAAAAATTAAAAACCATTTATTATTTGCCTTCCACTTCACAATTATGTGCCACTTTGTGTTGATCTATCACTTAAAAGCCCAATAAAATGCATTTCCGTTTTTGTTTGCAACATGACAAAATGTGGAAAATTTCAAGGGGTATGAATAATTTTTCAAGGCACTGTATAGTATCAACTGCAGTTTGACTTCAATTTGTTTGTGCAATCTAAATCTGCTAGTAACTAACACTCCCCTCCCTCCAGGCTGACAATGCTGCTGTCCAAAGGTGCCTCCTGTGCTCCTTCATCCAGAATGGTGGCACTCTAATACAGGAGATATGTTACTGGCCAGATCAGCAAGTGAAAACAGAGGGGAAAAGCCTACAAAAAGTAATCTAATGATTGGCAAGCTCCAATATATTACATTTTTTGTTTTGGGTTTCTTGTTTTGCATCAAACTAACACAGTTGTCCTCATACTCAGAAATCCATGTTTCAGCGATTCTGAAAGAGGGCTTTGTCCACTTTATTTGTGTTTAAGGTCGGTGGCCATTATGCCCTCTATTGCCCCAACCACTGGTCTTCTAACCTCTTTTCTGTAGTGTATCATTCTGCCAGGAACTACATAATTACTCTCGGTCTGACCAGTCCAATCGGATTGTATGTTTACCATGCAACATACACAACCCCCCCCCCCGCTCACATCCCGCCCATTCACAACTAGAATTCCAACTGCATGATGCGAATTGTCATTTATAATAGCAATACAGCACATTGAATGGATGTGACATATCTACTACCATGATACCACCTCCGGGTGCCCAGCTGTAAATTATTTTTTTCAATGGAGCAATGATGTCACTTTACCTTTAGAAGGTACATTTTTAGCAAAGAGTGAAGCATTAAAAAAAAAAAAAAAAAAAAAAAAAAAAAAAAAAAAGGGAAGGGAAGAAGCTTTAAATTTCCCACTTTTCACTTTAATGGCATTCTAAAACCTGCTAGACAAAAAGACAATTTCAACCAATATATTTAGTTTTAGAAATACTAGTGACTGATAGGAGCCCTGCATAAGGTATATCTATACTAAAGACTGAGCTTCATTAAAAAACACATACAAAAAAAAAAAAATGCACTTTTTTTTTGGTAACATTACCTTTGATGAACTACAGGTGATGTTAAGGTACCAGTATGTGCACTCTTTGTCACACTGCGGACACATTATGATATTTCCTCCAATGTCTGGGTCGCACACTTCTTTGCTGAAAGAGAGTTTCTGTTTTAGAGGACTTAAAAGACATAAAAGGGCCAGTGTGTTTATATAATGTAGGCCATTCGTATATAATAAAAAAAGATTACTTGAAACTAAAGCAGACAACTGTGTAGCTGTCCATGATAATAAAATTCAATTTGATATTATGAGTACAACTGAAAGAATGTTAAATAAATCATGGCTGGTTGCAATGGCAACATCCCCATTTCCTTTTCTTGGATTTTCATACTAGGCTCACACTTCTATTACTTAATAGCTATTTTGATTGGTAAATTGACATATGGTACATAATGTGTACTTTCACCTTGTATACCATGCATTTGCATTCCAACAGGTACTGGAAATAAGCACTATCAGTCTTTACACCAATATACAGTAAGCGAGAAGCAATTGAAAGCTAGAACAGCAGCCAAATATTCTAAAAGGGCAATTTTGGTTTAGCAACTTAGTACTCATTTCACAAACCAAGTTTCCTGTGTTTGTTCTCCCTTTTGATCATTACATTTTCTATACAGATTAATAAACTCTCTCTCTAGTGGTGTCAGAAACCATGAAATCAGACCAAGACAGAAGTACAGTTAAATCACACTTGTTTAATAATAAAAGTAAAAACAAACGAGTCAAAACATAGCCAAAGTTTAGTAACCGGAATGGAAAGTCAGCCAAGCCAGAAGTCAGAGATCAATGTAGTGGAACAGCAAGCAGGATCTGGACCCAGAAGCGATGTCAGCAAAGCAAGTCTTGAACAGGATCGCAGGAGATCATTTCTGTGATGTTGACCAAGGCGAAGGCAGAGCTCCTCTGGACTGGACGGTTTAAGAAGGCAGGACTGACGAGCAGGATATCAACAGCTGAGTAACTGTGGAGAGATGAGCTGGCAATTAGCCGACAGCTGAGGGGCCAGCTCAGAGAAGGAAGGGCTGAGCCCAGCCCTGACAAGTGGTCGCCTGTATATCAGAGAATGTGCTCACCATTCTGTGCCAAGTGACTGTTTAGATATACTTGGCTCATTACAGAGAGTGTCATTTTTTAGCCAGATCAAATTAGTGCAGCACTAATATATTAAACTAGAATGTCCAAGTGTGAAATATATATAAATATAAGTTAATGAAATGAAGTCCGAAGTGTAATAAACACTAAGTTGTTCAATAAAATATGAAAACCATCCAGGGTGCCAATATCTAATAGTTGAGTGCAGAAACCAACACCACATGTGAAAGGAAGAGGACTAAGAACACTGCAGCAAGGAGCTTTTTTTTAATGCAGATTCCTTCCGGATCGAAGTGGTCCATGGTGGAGAGCATGCATATTTCTGTTGACTGCTCAGGTGGATTACTAATATTATATACATTATGTGTCTGAAAAATTCAGAGAATGGTCCGATATATCAGCGGCAACATGGGCCAGGTGCGCGTACATGCACCTGGCTATCCAGAGACACGTTGAGAAGCTCCACCTAGCATGATGTACACGTCACCATCAGGTTAAACCCACTGTGGGCAGTCGAATGTAGTCAGTGTGAGAGTTAGGGCCACAGTGCAATGGAGCAAGGAGTTAACATCAAGTTCTGCTACAAAATGGGGAAACCAACGACAGAGACACATGAAATGCTGGTGAAAGTGTACGGCACGGAAGCCGTGAGCAGAAAATGTGTTTCAGATTCAAACGCTTTTGTGACGGGAAGAAATCAACTGAGGATGAGCCACATTTGGGTCGGCTGTCGACAGGCAGAAACCCAGACATGATCGAGCGAGTGCGACAAATGCTGGCACAAGATCGGCAACTGACAATTGATGGCGGAGGAATTGGGCATTAGCAAGGACATGTTTCGCACCATCGTCCGAAAAAATTTGGGTAAGCGGAAGATCTGTTCCCGGTTTGTACCGCACAAGCTGACAGACGAACAGAAAGCAAAACGGATGGCAACCTCTGGAGATTTCATTACCATGTGTGACCAGGATCCATCCATTCTGAGAACCATCGTCACAGGGGATGAGACCTGTGCACAAATTTTTGGTTCAGCGTGGCATACCTGTTCTCGATCGTCCACCAAACTCTCCTGATCTGGCCCCTGCTGACTTCTTTCTGTTTCCCCGTCTGAAGAGAGTCTTGAAAGGTGCATGTTTTTCGGACATGGCGGCAATCCAAGAATGGGTGACAGCAGTTCTACAATTGATTCCTAAAGAGGCCTTTGCTACCAGTTAACTTTATGAACTTTGTCAAAAGTGTGTTGTGAATAACACGTGTTAAAATACATGCATTATTGTACTGCACCTCTGGTTGATCACTTTCACACACAGTATCTCACAAAAGTGAGTACACCCCTCACATTTTTATAAAATATTTTATTATATCTTTTCATGTAACAAAAAACTGAAGAAATGACACTTTGCTACAATGTAAAGTAGTGAGTGTACAGCTTGTATAACAGTGTAAATTTGCTATCCCCTCAAAATAACTCAACACACAGCCATTAATGTCTAAACCGCTGGCAACAAAAGTGAGTACACCCCTAAGTGAAAATATCCAAATTGGGCTCAAAGTGTCAATATTTTGTATGGCCACCATTATTTTCCAGCACTGCCTTAACCCCCTTGGGCATGGAGTTCACCAGAGCTTCACAGGTTGCCACCGGAGTCCTCTTCCACTCCTCCATGACGACATCACGGAGCTGGTGGAGGTTAGAGACCTTGCACTCCTCCACCTTCCATTTGAGGATGCCCCACAGATGCTCAATAGAGTTTAGGTCTGGAGACATGCTTGGCCAGTCCTTCACCTTTACCCTCAGATTCTTTAGCAAGGCAGTGGTCATCCTGGAGGCATGTTTGGGGCCGTTATGTTGGAATACTGACCTGCGGCCCAGTCTTCGAAGGGAGGGGATCATGCTCTGCATCAGTATATCACTGTACATGTTGGCATTCATTGTTCCCTCAGTGAACTGTAGCTCCCCAGTGCCAGCAGTACTTATACAGCCCCAGACCATGACACTCCCACCACCATGCTTGACTGTAGGCAAGACACACTTGTTTTTGTACTCTTCATCTGGTTGCTGCCACACACGCTTGACAAAATCTGAACCAAATAAGTTTTTCTTGGTCTCACCAGACCACAGGACATGGTTCCAGTAATCCATGTCCTTAGTCTGCTTGTCTTCAAACTGTTTGCAGACTTTCTTGTGCATCATCTTTAGAAGAGGCTTCCTTCTGGGACGACAGCCAAGCAGGCCAATTTGATGCAGTGTGCGGCGGATGGTCTGAGCACTGACAGGCTGACCCCCCACCCCTTCAACCTCTGCAGCATTGCTGGCAGCACTCATACGTCTGTTTCCCAAAGACAACCTCTGGATATGACACTGAGCATGTGCACTCAACTTCTTTGGTTCGACCATGGCGAGGCCTATTCTGAGTGGAACCTGTCCTGTTAAACCGCTGTATGGTCTTGGCCACCGTGCTGCAGCTCAGTTTCAGGGTCTTGGCAATCTTCTTCTAGCCTAGGCCATCTTTATGTAGATCAACAATTTTTTTTTCAGATCCTCAGAGTTCTTTGCCATGAGGGGCCATGTTGAACTTCCAGTGACCAGTATGAGAGAGTGAGAGCGATGACACCAAATTTACCACACCTGCTCCCCATTCACACTTGAGACCTTGTAACACTAACGAGTCACGTGTCACATTGGGAGGGAAAATGGCTAATCAGGCCCAATTTGGACATTTTCACTTAGGGGTGTACTCTTATGTTGCTAGCAGTTTAGACATTAATGGCTGTGTGTTGAGTTATTTTGAGGGGACAGCAAATTTACACTGTTATACAAGCTGTACACTCACTACTTTACATTGTAGAAAAGTGTCATTTCTTCAGTGTTGTTACAAAAAAAGATATAATAAAATATTTACAATTGTGAGGGGTGTACTCACTTTTGTAAGATACTGTATATACAGTATAAAAAATGCCAAAAAGACTAGAGTTTTCAAGACACTCACTGATATGGTAATTTTATGTTAACAATTGTTTCTCTGACAAGTACATGTGTATTAATTGAATGTGTATGTTAATGCATGAAGGAGATAAAGCAACCATCATTGGTGTTTGTGTTATGCTGGAGGTAACTATAACATTAAGGTGGAAAGACACTGCATCTGAGCACTACAAACCAAAAAAATTATTTAATTAATTTTTAATATTGAAAGCAAACTTCCAAATATATCCACATCTCCATGCTTTATTTTGTTGTGAAATATTAAAAAAAAAAAAACCCTAGCATTTCTGGTAAAGGCAGATGATTCATTTAGCATTTACTTCCTGGAATCCATCTGCCCTTAGCACAGGCATGCAGGTGTTCCGTCAGCGTAGGCGACATGTCAAATTTTGTAACAGAAGTGACGTTCCGTCAAGGCCATCTTGGTACACACCGCAGTCGCCCACAGTAAGGATACAGTGAGAAGGCAGCAAGTGGATATCTTTTTACACCCAACGGAGTCTGCCATTTCACACTTATTTTTATCAGTAAACTGAGCTTATATAGTGAAATACAGTATTTTAAAAACAGTCTGACACTTTTGATATTGAATTTTAAAAAGCAGCGGTGTTCTGTCAGATCAGCAAACCTGTGAGATTTGCAGGCTCGCCGCTGCTTTTAAAATTCAACATCAAAAGAGTCAGACGGATTTCAAAATACTGTATTTCACTATATAAGCTCAGTTTACTGGTAGTGAAACTGCACTATGGCACAAAGTGGAAACACTTTGCCATTTCTCACCTGACCCACATCTTCCGAGATGGGAAGCTGAGGTAATTTTCAGAACTTAGAGAGGCCTTTCGATTCCCCTCCACAATGCACTTCTACTACATGCAGCTTCAACATGCGGTCAAGGCACAGGGAGGAGGGGGATCAATGGGTCTTGGATTCTACCTCCATCTTCAATCACTTGTTTGAGGTCACCACCTATAAAGGATTTATCTCCTGCAGCTATGCCATGCTCCTCAACCTTTTCCATAGGGACTCACCTCATAAGGCAGTGTCACAGTGGGAATGGGATGTTGGGGTCTTTGAAGAGGAGCAGTGGGAGGAAGCCCTACAGGCTATTCCCCAGTGCTCTCTGAACGTGGCTCAGTGCCTGTCGCAACTATATATCCTCCTGAGGGTCCACTACACACCGGCCAGGTTGGCCCGCATGGGGGTGGGCCATGACTCCACCTGCACCAAATGCAATAGAGATATTGGAGATTTGATACACCTCCTATGGAGATGCCTAAAGCTCCATTTATATTGGAAGCAGGTCTTAGACACACTTAATAGGGTCTTCCAGATTATGATCCCAGCTGATCCCAAGCACTGCCTGCTGGGTATTATAGACATACTTCGGATTGAAGATATCCCTATACAGGCTGTAGCAAGAGCTCTCTTCCAGGCAAGAAAAATTATTCTGAGACACTGGAAATCCATGGAGCCCCCCACGTGGCAGGAATGGACTACCCAAATGGGTTACACTATTCGATTGGACAAGCTCATTTATCAACACAGGGGTACAAGCGACAAATTTAGTTATGGGCCCCATGGTTGGATGTCCCGGACCTAGCCCCAGTAGATCTGGTGTATGTAAACACTTGTAAACACTTTTACCCTGCCTCTCTGAAGACCTGGATGATTGATTGTATGGCTGTACTTTACGTTGATGGATAAGGTGTTATTTGAGTGCATGGGCGAGTGGGGTGTCATTCTGCAGAATGTTTTGTATAATGTACTGAATTTATATATACTTAAATTTACAGATCTAGTGTACCTGTTTTACTCGGGACCATGTATATACAATTTCTTTCTATGCTAAAAACTTACTGTTTGAGAAAAAAAAAAGAAATAGAACAATATCACATATGCACAAGGCTAGGAACACATCCAAGCGACAATTTCATAAAATAGAACTGCTGGCAAAATCAGGTTGAGAACTAACTCCAGATGTTGGAGTGAATTGTTCAACTCAATAAGAACAGATGTAGAGAACGCTTGTTTTCATTTTTTTTTTTTTAAGGTAAAGATTTCTTGTAGCTGCAATGGAAACAAGCAATACTTTTGTGAGAAGAATGAAAAAATAGTGATGTATAGTCAGTATGCTTTCTGTTGCATATGCAGAGATTATGTACCTATTAACTACACAGTTAAAAGCCTGAGAAGAGACGAGGTTGCTTGCAAGATACTGCAACAATAAAGAGTCTCAGGACTTCTCCGAGCTTGTAAAAATCTTTGCACCTTTGTTCTACAGTTTAACACACCTGATTATTAAAGTGGATGTAAACCTGAATTTTTTTTTTAACGTCATAATGTAGAGTATAAGATTTCCTATCATTTGAGCCCAGTCTTGCCACAAAGAGTTAATCCAGCTCTGAGCAATCCTCTTTTATTGTTCAGTGAGATAAAACTTGACAAACAGAGAAAAACTTTGTCAAATCCTCCCCCTTGCTTAAGACTTAAAGTGGATGTAAACCCGAAATTTTTTTTTTTTTTTTTTTGATATCATACTGTAGAGTATAAGATTTCCTATCATTTGAGCCCAGTCTTGCCACACAGAGTTAATCCATCTCTGAGCAATCCCCTTTTATTGTTCAGTGAGAGAAATCTTGACAAACTGACAAAAACTTTGTCAAATCCTCCCCCTTGCTGTGAGTGACAGCCTAAGACACAGGCATTATTTTTTAATTCCCTCCCACTCCTTTCTTCAGCAGCTCTGCAAGGATTGGCTGTTCCACACCTCACCATGATTTGGCATGCTGAAGTCATGTGGTTACTTTCCCGTCTTTTCACTGGATGTTAGAGATCATAGCAGAAGTTCAGCAGAAGTTCAGTGTTAGAAATGCATATTGACAAGGACTGTAGAGGTGGGCGGGGAGTCTACTGACATCACGACTCCACCCACCGAGCTCCAGACAACAGACCCACCCACAGAATCTGCAGTTTTTCGGGTCTCATAACAGACAGAGGGGAGACATTTGACAGGTAAAGAGACATGCAGGAGGCGTGTATATCCTTATAGATAATCCCTATGGCAGTAGTTTAGAAAGGATGACATTGGGTTTACATCCACTTTAAGAAGTCTGGATCCGCCAGGTGCCTGGACGGATACCTATCTCAGCCTCTCAGTGAGCCCCTGAGAGCCTGAGATGGCCGCTCCCCGCCCCTCCACAGCTCAGCGCTCCAGTGAGGAGAGCTGCTGAATGACAGGCAGCAGCTCTTCGCTTGGGGAGATGTGATAACCGATCCATCGGCGATGTTCGATCGTTCGGTTCTCAGTGCAGAGGCGGCGGGGGGAAAGATGCAGCATCAGACCGATGCTGCATCCACCTAGGTAAGGATTAATCTGGAAATAAAAAAATATATACTTCTCTTTTAACTTCTCCCACCTCAGAATAACTAAAGTTCTGGTGTTTCTTTTTAAACCCTGGCTAAAGATCTATATTTCTAAAGGCCAAGGATGTGTGGGAAAGACTGAGTTACTGTACATATAGGTAAACAATTAAGCAGTATGGACTGATTGAACCTCTTTATTTAGTGATCTGTATACTTAAAGTGGTTGTCATATGCATTAAGATAAGAAACTTTCTGTGTGCAGCAGCCCCTCTCAGCCCCCCTAATATTTATCTGAAACCAATCTGATCCAGCGATGTTTCAGGAGTGTCTGGGCTGTCCCGGACTCTCCCTCCCAATTGGCTGAGATGGCAGCATGGCGCCATTGGCTTCCGCTGCTGTCAAAGCCTGTGAGCCAATGAGAAAAGAGAGGGGTCAGGGCCGAACAATGGCTCTATGTCTGAATGGACATACAGAGCAGCGGTTCGGGTGCCCACATAGCAAGCTTCTAGCTGTGGGGGCGCGCGGCAGGGAGGAGGGGCCAGAAGCGTTGGCGAGGGACCAAAGAAGAGGAGGGTCGGGGCTGCTTTGTGCAAAACCACTACACAATGCAGGTACGTATAACATGTTTGTTATTGTTAAAGAAAAAAAACAGACTTTAGCATCACTTTAAAAAGGCAAAGTTCACCTGTAAAAAAAAAATTGCATTTTTTTTTTCTGGAGCATGCGGAGCGGTACACCTGCGGATGCAATGCCAGGATCCAGCAGAATCTCATTCTAGATGTCTGCCTATATGGGAGGTTACTGGAGAGGAGGAATACAATGAACTACGAGAGTGTTCACCAGCGCCCTCTGAGTTCACTGAGAACTACAAGTCACCCTAGCAGTGGAATATGGTAGCTGTAGTTCCTTCATTCACGTGCACGGCTGTGCTCTTTTTAAATAATGACAGCGGGTACGGGAAGAAGATCCCCCTCCCGCTGTCACAGCAGGGAGATCAGAGGGGAACAGGCAGGTGCTCTTTGGTAATGTTATAGCCTAAATACGGATGTAACATGTTACCAAAGGTGAACTTATCTGTTAAAGTTAACGAATATAAAATGTAAAATTATTATAATATTTGTCACAATGTATTTCAAATACTTTTACTTTTTGGAGAATCTTGCACATTTACTTCCTAGAATGCAGTGACATGTATTCAGTAAGCCCTGTGAGTAGGCACTGCTAAGTCACAGAATGCACAGAGCCTGCCTTCTGAATTACAGGGGTAATGAATGGAGAAGTTTCAAGAGGTGGAGTCAGTACAAGAACCACTGCTTGCAGGCAGCAAGGGCTATGTAGTCCTTAGAAATCAAAAGTAAACTAAAGGAATGAGCAGAAAAGCTGCAAAGTATGCAGGGAATCCAGGAAGTTGTGGAAAGAGATGGCCAGCTGACAGGCAGCAATCACAACATCAAATGGGATTTTTCAGGTAAGCTTATATTGGATTGTCAAAAATAACTATTGTTTGCATTTCCACTACAATGCTGATGTTAAAAAATGAAAGCGTATGCTGTGATTTTAGATCTTGTTTAGGGGTAACTGTCCTGCTTACCTCCATGTACAGGATTCCTGGGATTTATAGCCATATAAGAAACATGCAAGTCCCACTACTGCTGCCAGCAGCAACATGCGGGTGTAGAAACCCAGCCAGGCAAAATAGATTCCAATTTTTTCACCATAGTATTTTCTGTAGAATGACAAAAAAAAATGAATCACTTTTCACGAAGACCATGATGACAAACTCATAAAAAATACATAATCTGGTAGCGAGCATAGCCTTTTTTTTGGGTAGCTGATGTGTAGGAACAAATAGAGGTGAGGTATTGATATTATCGGATATATAGTAGAATTCAGTCCTCCACAGGATGGACAAATAAAGTTGAGTTGAGTTGCATCTTGATATAGCGCGGTCCTTTACCTCGGAGGGTCCCGATGCGCTTACAAACACATACACATACTAGGGCCAATTTGTTAAGACAGGATCAGATTAACCTACCAGCATGTCTTTGGAATGTGGGTGGAAACCGGAGTACCCGGAGGAAACCCACGCAGGCACAGGGAGAACATGCAAACTCCAGGCAGATGGTGTCATGGTCGGGATTTGAACCAGCGACCCTATTGCTGCTAGGTGAAAGTGCTATCCACTACACCACTGTGTAGGGGTGAGGCATTGATATTGTATATTTCGTAGAATTCAATCCTCCATCACAGGGGCTGGTATACAGTGAAGGTGCCATGTAGGTGGACCTTGTTCTGATCTCGGGCTGTTGCCTTTCTAAAGGTCTCTCAGTGGATGACAAAACTCTGGGGTGGGTATTGAGGAGCACCCAGTAAAAAAGTTAATGACACAAAAAGATCAAATCGAAGTAATTACTGAACAGAGTATTAAACAAAGCCAACACACGTCGGGGAGAAATACCTCCCCTTCCTTGGGGATGAAACTATGGATATGAATAGACTCACAATGAGGTACAATTAGGAAACTTCGGTAAGGGCTTGACCCAAACTGTCAAACCCTTACGTTTCCTAATTGTATCTCATTGCGAGTCCATTTGTACCCATGATTTTAATATGGAGGAAGGAGGAGGCATTTGCTCTGAAACATGTTGGCTTTGTTTGATACCTTTGTTCAGTAACTACTTTGATTTTATCTTTTTGTATCAAACTTTTGTACTGTTTTGGACCGTTTTGTCCTCAATACCCACCCCGGAATTTTGTTTTTTTCTTTGGTAGGAAATACATTGTATTCCTTTACTGTCAACAAAAACTAGTTCTCCTTTCCTTTCTCCTAGCAATTTTTCTTTGTTCCATCATTGTCTTCTGCACCTGTAAGATACAGAATAGAGCAGCCTAATGCCCGGATGGTTGTATTATCACCGACCACCCAATGGCCAAATTAGAAAGACACTGGCTGGGGAAGGAGCTGGAACACCACAAACAGAGGTAAATTTGCCATAATCTGCAAGTATGGTGTGCATACTTGCACAACATGGCAAGTGTTCTTACCAGAACTCAGACCTCAATTCCTCTTCAAGTACCTCAACGAACACAGAAGAGCCCAATCCAGCATTATACTGGCCAAAGTATCAGGTTCACTATACTGTATACTCCCCAATGAATCAATTTTTTTGTCACTGCTCAGTTCTGGAATTACTTGGTACTTCCAAGTATTAGGAAATATGTCTTTTCTTACCCCCCACAATGCAGTGTTTATTACCTAAATGGCAAATTGGCAGTTTCAAGTGCCATCACACGAAAGTGAGGAGAGCATACACAGCCCCATGTAAGGTTTGACTTTGCTTAAAGTGGTTCTAAAGCCTTAAGGTTTTTTACCTTAATGCATTCTATGCATTAAGGTAAAAAAACCTTTTGTGCTGCGGTTTCCCCCTCAGCCCCCCCTTTTTTTCTTACCCTAATCTAAACCGAGCCAGCAATGTGCACAAGAGCACCAGCTCTCGCCACTGTCTCCCTCCTCATCGGGCAGATTGATAGCAGTGGCACCCATTGGCTCCCACTGCTGTCAATCTAGTGCTGTGAAGCAGGGGGTGGGGCTGAGTCGCCAGTCTGTGTCAATAGACGCAGACTGGGCGGCTCGGGAGCAAGCACGAACTTGCCGAAGAGGATGGGTATGGAGCGCCAGCAGGGGACCCCAGAAAAGGAGGATCAGGGCTGCTCTGAGCAAAACTATTGTGCATAGCAAGTAAGTATAACATGTTTGTTATGTTATTAAAAATCAAGGGTTTAATATCAATTTAACAAATCACACCCTGCACTGGATTCCCAGGTGGGCTGGCAGCAAACAGGGTGCTGGAGCAGAAGTGGAAGATAGTTACATATCCATACATTCATCCCTGAAAGCACAGGACCCTAAAAGTGTTCAGGCTGTGGGCAGCAGGGTTGGAAGTTGCACCTGTACCTTCCGGGCACTATATAACCACCAGGAAGGTCGCACTGCATCTACACAGCCCTTTGCACAAGGAGCCTAACCTGGCAAAAAAACCCACAAGCAATGTAATGCTTTGTAAGCTCTAACTCAAGAACAATATACATTTTTGTGTAAATTCCATAACAGTCACACTTCTGCCATGTGGCATGTTTAAGGAGCCACTCATCTAATCACTGTGGAATGTTTCATCAGAAGGTTTCAAGAGTTTGAGAGCGATTTAGAGAAGGAACACAAGGCTTTGTAACACCACCATTTTCATGTTATTACTTTTATAAATCAGCTATTGCATTTTGCATTTCTAATGTGCCAACATGACTTATGATTGTGTAAATTTTTTTGTTAATTTTAAGATAGTTTGTTTTAATTGATCATATTAAAGCAAATCTGGCAGGGAAAAAAAAGAGAGAAATGGGAGGTGTTTTTGAAGGTGGAAATTTAGTAAAACATTAAATGTAATATGCAGATTGATATGGATTCTTGGGTTCTCTTAAAGCCCAACTCTTGGAATTATGCAAGTCGAAGAGTATGCAATTTTCATTCCTTCCAAGTTGCTCGATAACCCCATCAACACTGATCCCTCCTGCACCGCTATTGTGTTCTGCCACTTGGGAGCCTTCCCTGCAGACAAAAACACAACGGTCAGTGTTGAAGGCTTTTGGCCAGCAGCACTACTTGTTTGGGAAAAACCTGACAGGCTAGTTGTACACAATTTGATCGATGGATCGACCAGGGTGCACATACATGGATTGAAATTCAGACAGTACCTGCCGAACTTTAGAGAAAGTGTACCTTGCAGTGTGCCCCCTCTCCCGCACTGCAATGGTTACATGTTCATTATGTCCAAGGTCTAGAAGAATGGGCAGTATTACTTAACCTAACCCCCAACCTGCCCAGCTCTGGTGCTGCCCTCCCCAAATCTCTAGCTGTGGGTGATTCCTCAGCGTAATCACATACAATACAGGGCCTTTTAACCCTGCACTGAACATGCAGGGGTGAGCATGTGACCCCAAGCAGCTTAGAGAAGAGGCTACGTGGGACCCTTTGCACTGTCGAAGCGCAGAATTAGGTCAGCATTTCTCCTTATTCTGGCACCCCTAGACATAATGAGCATTTAGAAGCAAGTGCAGGAGATAGGGGCACTGCTGTAACAGTAGATTTTTTTTTATAATTCCTGGAGGTGGGCTTTAAGTGACATAAATATGGTTTGTTTGCAGTGACAAATGAACCCCTTGATATAGGGGCAATAGGGAGGGTGAGTTGTAGCTTAATAGAAGAAAAAAAAAATACATTTTAGTCAGCAAAATATGAAACGTGCCTGATTTAAGATCTAACAATATGGTTAAAAAAGCATTTGCCTACTTCCCATACCTTACAAGATCTAAAGGCTGCAGCTTGTAAAAGCTAAGAGGGTGGGCCCATTCTCTGTACAGCAGGTATCTTTCATTAAGGCTTTTTGCATCCTCTGACTTGACATTAAATCTACCCTGTAGAATACATACAAATGTTATAAGTAAACTCAAAAAAACAGGACAGGTAAAAGAGGGACAATTTGGGAGACAGTTAAAATGTAAAGCAAAACAGCTGTAAGCTAATATTAGGCTGAGTGTCAACAGCTTAATGCACAGTTATATACACAGTATGTAAATTGTCTTTCTAGGCATTTGTGGTTCTGTTTAGGAACTCTTATGATAAGGCACCTCTGCCACACATCCTAGCTAATTTAGGCTGGTGATTTGCACTGCATTTAAACAATACTACACAATGCGATTACCGTATTTATTAAAACTGGAGAGTGCAAATTCTGGTGAAGCACTGCAATAAAACCAATCAGCCGATAGGTTGTATTGTCAAAGCTTAAAGCGGAGTTTCAGGCTTTTTTCAGTTTATTAAAAGTCAGCAGCTACACAAAGTGTAGCTGCTGACTTTTAATAAAACAGACACTCACCTGTCCTACGGTCCAGCGATGTGGCCGCTCTAAGCCTCGCTCCTCTCCCCCTCCTCTCCGCAGCGCTGCCATAGAAACTGTGGGCACTGGGCTGTGACAGCTTGCCGCTTTATGGCAGGGCGCGCTCTGCGCATGCACGGGTCGTGCTTTTCGAGTGGACAGGCAATCTTCTAGGACCTGTGACGTGACCCAGAAGATTGCCGAGAGGGAGGGGCCTGAAGTCAGAAGCAGCAAGTGGGACAGGAAGTCCCTCTCAAAACTAGGCACCCACTCCCCCCCCAAAAAATGACATGCCAAATGTGGCATGTAAGGGGGCGAGGAGTGCTTAAAGCGGACGTTCCACTTTTGGGTTGAACTCCGCCTTAGCCCTGGTTCACATTGATGCTACGTTGAAGATTTCAGGTGCTACTTGATAGACATCTGTGTGGCTTCATACACAGATGTGTATTGAAGTTGCACCTGAAATCAGCAAAAGTAATGCAGGAACTACTTTTGCAAATCAGTGCAGCGCCGCAAAATTGGTGTCGCGCCAATTAGAACAGTGTCATTGCCTTCAATAGGCTGCGACTTGTCATGCAATTTGATCTCTCAAATCGAATGACAAATCGCTCCAATGTGAACCTAGGCTTAGTTGATCAAGCTGAAGTGAGAAGCTGATTGGCTACCATGCACAGCAGCAGCAGATTTTTCACTCTCTAGTTTTAGTAAATCAACCCCAGTGGCTTTGTGGTGAAGACCCCTTTCACACTGAGGAGTTTTTCAAGCACTTTTGCCTTAAAAAAAGTACCCGAAAAGCTCACGAAAACTGCTTCCCATTAAAATCAATGTATCCCTTTACACTGGAGTAGTGCACTGGCTGGAGGTAAAAAACTCCTGCAAGCAGCATCTTTGGAGCATGTTTGGAGAGCTAAAAAAAAGCGCCTCAAAAGTTCTTCAAAAACGCCTGAAAAGCACTTAAGGAACTTCGACGCTGGGGCGGGCGGCGTAGGCGGCGCTTTACTGTCGTTTTTGCAGCGTTTTTCGGCAGCTAGCGGGGCGCCTTTAACCCCCGCTAACAGACGAAAAAGGGTTGATTTCAATGGGCAGGGGTGCTTTAGGAGTGGCTCAAAGATGCTGCTTGCAGGACTTTTTAGGCAACTTTCACATTGAGGCGCTTTACAGGTGCTACAGCGCTAAAAATAGCGCCTGCATAGAGCATGTAAAGAGCCTCTCCTGTCTCTCCAATGTGAAAGCCCGAGTGCTTTCACACTGGGGCGGTGCGCTTGCAGCACGGAAAAAAAAGTCCTGCAAGCAGCATCTTTGTAGCGCTGCAGGAGTGGTGTATACATCGCTCCTAAGGCGCCTCTGCCCATTGAAATCAATGGGCAGCGCCGCCAAACCGCCACTGCAGCGGCGCTTTGCGGGCGGTTTTAACCCTTTTTTGGCCGATAGCGGGGGGGTTAAAAGTGCCCCGCTAGCGGCCGAATAGCACCGCTAAAACGACGGTAAAGCGCCGCTAAAAATAGCAGCGCTTTACCACCGACGCCTGCCCACTCGCCCCAGTGTGAAAGTAGCCTTTGCAACCTGCCAGCGCACCGCTGCAGTGTGAAAGCACTTGGGCTTTCACACTGGAGTGACACGAGAGGTGCTTTGCAGGCGCTATATTTAGCGCTATAGCGCCTGCAAAGCGCCTCAGTGTGAAAGTAGCCTTGGTGTTTTACTGGCACTTTAAAAGGGCATCAGTGTGAAAGGGGTCTAACACTCATGCCTTACAGCACTGTGATCCTTGGTTCTATATGACGTTTCCCCTGTGCTTGCATGGGTTTCCTCCCACATATTGGTAAGTTAATTAGGTGCTGTCTAAACTGACCCTAGTAAGTGTATGCATGTGAGATAGGGACCTTAAATTGTAAGCTCTTTGAGGGCAAGGACTGTATGTACAGTATGTAAAGCATTGTGTAAATTATTGGTGCTTTATAAATTTATGTAATCAATAAAATACTACCTAGTCACCAGATCACCCTCAGTCTGCTGATTGGATAATGCATATGCAGCAGCAAATCATTGAAGTCATCCATGTGGTCTCCCCTTTTGTACACATGTCTAGGGACGGAGACTGACAGAACTGTACAAAGTAACAGAACTTTAGTGATGATGCTCCATCTCCCAGCATCATTTTTGCACAAAAGGGCCGGTGAACACCAGACGCAGTCCAGCATGTTTTTATTCTGCATCAACAGTGTTTTCCATGTATTCCAATAGCCCTAGTTCACACCAGCGCGACAGTAGAAGAACATGCTGCATTTTTTATGTATGGAACGCATCAAAAACACATGTAAACTTGTAAAACTTGTAAGCATGCAGAAATAAACCTGGAACGCAGAAATTGTGGTGTGAACCGGCCCTAAAATTGATTACAGGAAACGGAGTTTAGATTCTGGTACTTATACAACTTGTATGTAAAATATATTTAATAATATTAAGGCATACACACGAGGATAACATTTTGCTTTTCTGATATTTGCCTGGACTTTGGCATTCAATTTGTTTTACATTAAAATATCAAAAAGATCACCAAAATGAACATAAAAACAAAATCTGTGGAAGAATGTCAAGAAAACCAAAGCATGCAAAAGTTCTTACATCATGAAGAGGAAATGCTGCCTTATAAATGCCAGAATCCAAGAGTTTATTAATGCCAAATTTTTTCACATTATCCTTCACAGCATATTCAACCCGAGAGAGTATAAAATGGACCTACAAGAAAACACACAAGGCTGAAAATATCCAATATAATTAAGTTTTAGAACAAAAGCCTCTGCTGTTTGTTATATACAGTAGGTGCAGAGATCAGTTTTTACTGAGATTACTGACTAATATTGATCAACTCACTACTGCCAGAGGCCTCAAACTAGCCACAGACATGAGAGTTCATCTCTGACATGACTAAAGCTGCCCAACCACCAGCAGCAGGAAAAAAAATTGCTCTATTCCCCCATCAACACAGTCAGCGTTGATGGGGGAATCCTTCCCGTGGAGCTATGGTGTACTCCCAGTGAAAAGGGGGGGGGGGGGGGGCGGAGCCATCCTCATGGGAAGAACACAATGATTACTGCTAGCAATAAATTGCATGTAAAATCAGGCAGGCTGGTTGTACTCAAGTTCATTGATTGATTAACTTGAGTACATTCAGCCTGCCCAGCCGAGATTCGTACCGTCTGTGGCCACCTTTACATTACCTAATGCAATTGACAAAGGCTGAATTTAGTATTGATCCTTTCATGGTTTGGATGTTTCAAAGCCAAACTCCAAGCAACACCTAATTTTAGTTTTTGCAGAGTAGGCTAGAGGCAGAAGTTCCTTCAGGTTTTTATTGCAGTCCGTGACCATATTGGAAAAATTTCCTTTCTTCTGGTAACATAGGGAAGGATTAGGACATCTGTCAAGTTATTACGGTCTGTGTCTATCTTTCCCGGTGTCAACGGCTGCCCTAATTTCCTGTTTCTTTCATTCTGTCACAGGAAAAAGAAGAGAGGTAAAATCTCCCTAACTGGACAGCAAAACCCTACAGAAGAATTTACTCATCACAAGACTGTCCATTCTAGGACAAGTGACAGTGTCTTTGCAAGAAGGTCCCTTGACCACTAATGAGCAACCTGACAGTGGCCCCCCCACCAGTCCCTCCAACATCTCAACCAGCAACAATTGATCCATCAATCGACTTCAGTACAACCAGCCTTGGATTGTTTGCATGCAATCACTGCCAGTGGCTATAGCTGCCAGCAGTGATCCTTGTTCTCTGCTGGCAGGGAAGGCCACCTTTACCGTTTTCCCCATCGGCAGAACACAATAGCAATGAGGGAGGAACTCAGTCAGTGTTTATGGAGAGAATCAAGCAATTTTCTTTCCTTCCACCCATGGTGGAAGGAAACAAGATTGCATTACTTATGGCAGGGTTCTAAATTTTAAGTCCTGAGCTACTAGCAAGGCCTTAGGCCTCTTTCACACGGGGCAGATCAGTCATGATCCGCCCCGTGAACATCCGCTTGCTCAGCGGGGATAGCTCCGCCGATCCCCGCTGAGCAGGAAGATGACAGGTGCATCGCTGCACACTGTGCAGCGACGGACCTGTCAGAGCGCCGCTCTCCCCTATGGGGGGATCGGATGATGACGGTCCGTAGTGTCCGTCGTCATCCGATCCGATCCGAAAACGGAGGAAAAAGTAGGTTTTTCCTCCGTTACACTTTTCGGATCGGAGCGGGTCGGATGTCAGCGGACATGTCACCGCTGACATCCGACGCTCCATAGGGATGACTGTATGTCCGTTTTTCATCCGAAAACGGATGGATGAAAAACGGACATACGGATCATCCGTGTGAAAGAGGCCTAAAGAGATACTCGCCACCAGTTGCCCTACCCAACCCCTTCCCTGCCCCGCCCCTAAGTCTGCCCCTAAACACAGCCTCGTAAATTATTTCATTAAATGACACTGTTAAATGTTTTATGCAAAATGAAGTTACAAAAATAAATATTAAACAAAAAAAACTTTAACATAAAGCATATTCCATTGATCTGGCTGTGATAAATAAAATAAGCATAAAATATGATTGGCTACTGTACACATCATTACATCAATGTTAAGTAAATGTGCACTACATACCGAGTGCAGGTTCAAGAAGCATGCTACATACCGAGTGCAGGTTCGAGAGGTGCACGACGTACCGAGTGCAGGTTCGAGAAGTGCGCGACGTACCGAGTGCAGGTTCGAGAAGTGCGCGACGTACCGAGTGCAGGTTCGAGAGGTGCGTGATGAACCGAGTGCAGGTTCGAGAGGTGCGTGACGTACCGAGTGCAGGTTCAAGAGGTGCGCGACGTACCGAGTGCAGGTTCGAGAGGTGCGCGACATACCGAGTGCAGGTTTGAGAGGTGCGCAACGTACCAAGTGCAGGTTCAAGAGGTGCACTACATACAGACTGCAGGGTTGAGAGGTGCACTACATACAGACTGCAGGGTTGAGAGGTGTGCTACGTACAGACTGCAGGGTTGAGAGGTGTGCTACGTACAGACTGCACAGTTGAGGTGCACTATGTACCAAGTGCAGGGTTGAGACGTGCACCATGTACTGAGTGCAGGGTTGAGAGGTATGCTATGTACCGAGTGCAGGGTTGAGGGGTGCGCTTCTGCCGTAAAACTGGCAGGATCCTCTTCTTCTCCTGCTCCCCCTCCTTGCAAGGCATCTTTACGTGGCCGTGCAGTGTGCACTGGGCCAGCGGCTCACCCCGCCTCCCTGCCCGAACCGAGTGGACCAGAACCACCCCTCCCGACTTAAGCCAAGCCGGCCCGCCTTCCCATCCAAGTGGACCCGCCCAAGCCAAGCTGGACAGCCCGCCTCCCTGCCTGAGCTTATTTCCACTCGCCAAATGCGAGTGGAAATTTTGAGGGCTGTGTAAATATGTCAGGGCACCATTTCTGTTACATTTCTGTGGTTACACATAGGCCTCTTTCCAGTATACTCAATAAGAATGAACTCCAAAGATAAACTGTGACCTGCTTCTTTAATGTACTGCCTTTGGGTATAAAAGCCATTTATGCACTTAGTACACTGAGTGATTATTTACTACATGGCTGATGTGCGTACTGTCCCAATAATGTGCAAAGAAAAGTTCTGCAGTTGGCAGTGTCCTGAGCTGCACCCCACCCATACCTCCCAGCCTTCAGAGATGGAGGAACACCTTTAGCACAGATTATTAAGACACAGTACACAACCCTCCACCATGCACACCATGTTGATCTGAAGTACAATCATATTCACTTAAAGCATTACTTATACCTTAAAGTGGCCCTTGTTCTGCCCAGATTAATTGTTGTTTTAGCCGAGCCGGTAGGCTTGCTTCTCCACCGGCGCCGAGCCAGAACACTCGCCCTCAGCTTATTTCCAAATGCCAAATCCAAGTGGAAATTTTGAGGGCTGATCTATGGGCTGCATTACATTCTGAAGCCTATAGCCAGAGGAATAGGGCTAGGAGCTGGTTACTTACAATGCGACTTCTTGTTGCTGGAGTGAAAAAGGTTTCTTTGTCCTGGATATAAAAATCATCTGTACGATCCTTTTCAAAAGGTGCTGTGAAGAATTCCTGTTCTGGTTTTATCACATCTTCGCTTACAGTAAAGATTTTCGTGAACCAGTTAAAGGCTGAACGGCGTTGCCTCAGATCATTAGGTTGTATAGGTAGCTTGATGTGCATCACTTCTGCATAGGTACACAGGACTTCCCAAGGTGCATGGACTTTAACAAACACCAATCCTTCTCCGGCCACCTACAGTGACAGATACTAAAATGTTACATGACAATATTTGTGTGTAAGTTTAGCAAATCAGAGTACTAATTTATATTTATATTAAACAAGGCTCTCTCCTAAAAGTACAGGATCTAATGTATAGCTTATATGACGCTATAGATGTAAAATGCTCCTGACACTTGGGAAGATATAATTACCAACCTCTCGACACAGGCCCCTTAATTAATCTGCCCATACACAGTGAATGAATTACAGATGATCCAGGCCGAAACTAGCTCTGTGGATGGCCCTGTCAGCAAAAATGGAAGAAGCTGATCAGAAAATTTTGCGCTGTTCGGGTATTTTGACTGCCAGTGGGCTGTCAGAACACAATAGCCTCAGCGGGGATGGAGAATTTTTTTTTTTTGTTCAGCCCAACATTGGCCAGCATTAACAATTGTACCTGATGCTCTAGATATGAACATTTAAGTCTGTATTATGGGAAGTCCTAGCTTTCCAAACATCCCCTTCCATCCTCCACTGAAGACTGCCAACATGCTGCTGAGCGCAGCTATGGTTGTATTACCACTTTTAAAACTGATGAGCAATGATTCTTGGGGCAATGCTGATCTTGAGCCTATGGCAACCTTCTCATTCAACTTGTCCTTAAAGCGGTATTAAAGAGGAACTTCACCCTAAAAAGGGAAGTTCTGCTTTATGCCCTCTCCCCCCTCCTTTATTTTTAAAATTTTCTTGTCAGGGGGGCCTGCTTCCACTTCTGGTTGGATTGCCACTGCGGATCTACTAAAAGTTCTCCTTCCCCCACCCACAACCTTCTGGGACAAGTCACAATTCGGCTCGCACATGCACAGCCAGCTGTCAGGCCTCAAGGAGTCACAGCCGGCTGCCCACGGGCGATATATGTAAATCCCTATCTACAGGCAGCCCAGTGGGAAGAACTGACAGTGAGTGTCTGCTACTGTGAGCAGAGCCGTGGTGCCTGCCTCTATAAACAGAGGAAGGGAAGAGCAAGTCCTCCCTTCTTGGACTAATGAGAGCCAATAGGAGAGCGGCTGCCTGTGGAGGCATCCCTGGATTCTAGAGGGTGGTTCCTGGAAACAGGCTAATGTATTTACAGTGTCAGCAGGGTACAGACTGGTCTGTATATTGTGTCAGGGTAAGACCAGTCTGTACCCTGACACTATGCTCTACAGTATATACAATGGTCTGTATATAATGTACAGCAAGGTGTCAGGGTACAGACTGGTCTGTATATAATGTACAATATGGTGTCAGCAGGGTACAGACTGGTCTACAGGGTATAAGACCAGTCTGTGCCCTGCTGACACCATATTGTACATTATATACAGACCAGTTTATATAATTTACAGCAGGGTGTTAGGGTATAGACTCGTCTGTAAATAATGTACAGCATGGTACACCGGAGCTGAGCTTGGGCATGTGTGGAGGCAGTGGGGCTTTTTTTATGTTTAGTGCTTAAACACTCTAACCACCAGAACTACTACCGGAGGAGGGACACCCGCGCTGATCTGTACTGAGTTTATCATATTGTAGATGGATACAGGAGGGGAAGATGGTGGGGGGTTAAGAGGATATGTGCTGGGGGGGGGGCACTTTGGGAGAGGAAAGGACCTATGCTAGAAGTGGAGGTTGGATTTGAAATCTGGCCCCCTCTGGGAGGTGAGAGCATAAACCCTCTCACCTCCCAAAGCATCCCCCAGCACATATCTGCCCCCCACCTTCTTACAAGGACAAGAGGAGAGGGGTGTGTGTACTTAGTGGAAGGGGGTCTTTACGGAGGGAGGCCTGTACTTAGTGCTTGGTGGAAGGGGGGTCTGGACTGAGGGACCGGGGGTCTATACTTAGTGGAAAGAGTGGTCTGTACTGTGGAAGGGGGTCTGGACTGAGGGAAGGGGGGTCTATACTTAGTGGAGAGGGGGTCTATACCGAGGGACAGGGGTCTATACTGAGGAAGGGGGGTCTATACTTACTGAAGAGGGGGTTTATACTAAGTGGAGAGGGGGGTCTGGACTGAAGGAGGTGGGTCTGTACTGAGGGGGAACTATACTTGGTGGGGGGGTGACACTATGTTTTACTGCACCAGATGACACAAACCCTAGTGACGCCTCCCCCCCCAATACTTAGACAAGCCCAATCCCAATCCAGTGATGTGCATGGGAGCAGAGTCTCTCCTGGGTCTCTCGCTCCTCATTGGCTGAGACACAGCCATTGGCTCCCGTTGCTGTCAATCACAGCCAGTGAGGAGGGAGTGGGTGGGTGGTGGGGCAAGACACACAGAGGTGGCTCGGGAGAGAGCACACACACGAGTGCCCCCAGTGCAAGCAGCCTGAGTAAAGGAGGATCAGGGCTGCTCTGTGTAAAACCATTGCACAGAGCACATATACTGTGGCAGGGTGGCCCAGCTGCGCAAACCGACATACCTGTATGTTGGTCTGTGCATTAGATACAGCGGGTGCGTGCCCGCTGTGCCACGGGAGCTCGCAGTAAAAAGGAGGCAGAACGGGGATCTGCCTATGTAAACAAGTCGGATCCCTGTTCTGACAGGGGAGGAGAGAGAGATCAGCTGTTCCTAGTGATCAAGAACAGCGATCTTTCTCTACTCCAAGTCAGTCTGTCCCCCTGGCAGTTAGAAAGCACCTCCTTAGGAAACACTTAAACTTTTGATCACCCCTAGTGTTAACCCCTTTCCTGTCAGTGCTCAGACCATACGCTGCACGCTGTATCAAATTGGTCTGCATGGCTGTTGTCCCAGAAGGAAGCCTCTTCTAAAGATGATGCACAAGAAAGCCCACAAACAGTTTATGAAGACAAGCAGACTAAGAACATGGATTACTGGAACCATGTCCTGTGGTCTGATGAGACCAAGATAAACTTATTTGGTTCAGATGGTGTCAAGTGTGGTGGTGTCATGGTCTGGGGCTGCTTGAGTGCTGCTGGCACTGGGGAGCTACAGTTCATTGAGGGAACCATGAATGCCAACATGTACTGTGACATACTGAAGCAGAGCATTATCCTCTCCCATCAGAGACTGGGCAGCAGGGCAGTATTCCAACATGATAACAACCCCAAACACACCTCCAAGATGACCACTGCCTTGCTAAAGAAGCAGAGGGTAAAGGTGATGGATTGGCAAATGCACAGCGTAGGGCGTGCACGTGTATGCAAGCACTAACTGTGCCACACATTTAGGGATCACCTTGAACATTGGAGTGAGAGCAAAAAATTTGGGGTCAATTCATTGTTTACACAGCATGGGTATCATAACTTTTCCTGATTTCACTGACGCTCGCACTTTTAAGGCTTGAAATGTTTGACTTTTTTTTACTCATACACAAACCTCTCTTTTATATTTTAGCTATATTTTAGCAAAAAAATTGGTATTTTGGTGTTTGTTGGCACTAAAATTTAATTTAGTGTATTTCCTGAAAATATTGTGCATATATCGTGCGACATTAAAAAATGTAACTGGCATCATTTTATTCTATAGGGGCCTCGGCTTTCAAAAAATATATAATTGTTTGGGGGTTTAGGGAACTTTCTAGCAAATAAATGCAGATTTTAACATGTTTGCCTAAAAAAAAAAAAAAAAAAAAAAAAGAAATTACCCCAGTAGACAAGTGGTTAAAGTTAACCTGACGAGGCTTAAAAATTGGCAAAAAGGTAACACTAAGGCTAATGAACAGGTGAATACCTGCGTTAACCGTTGGTGAAACTCACTTCATCGTAATGGCTCATGTTAATATGTGTTCTATTCAAACACTGTGTGTGCCACTTCAACGCATATGCAAGCATTAAAATGGTAAACGCAGTGTTTGCCAAGAAAAGGCTGTGCTTTGCCTGCAGTTTAAATGCACCTTAATAGGACATGCTGCTCTAAAGCAACGCATGCAAAGCAGGTAAAATGCAGCCTCTAAAACTGCCATGTGTATTGCTCAATTAAAGTCAATGGGATTCTGCTGACCCGCTTTGATGTGCATTCCAAATGCATGTCCACATGACCCTTAAAGCCCCTTGGATTTTTAGGCTAAGGTTTTTCTCCAAATCAACATCAAAAGTAAAGTATGGGTTTTTTTTTCTCTAAATCACCTAGGTGGATGCAGCATCAGTCCCCCGCCTGGCTCTATGGCGGAGAACTGAATGATCAAACACTGCTGATCGCTCAGTTCTACATTAGCAGAGAGGTGCTGACTGTCAGTCGCTGGCTCTCTGCCCTGCCCCTCCAGAACTCACTGGAGCACTGAGCTGTGGAGGGGGCAGGAGCGGCTGGCTCAGGCTCTCAGCAAGGCTGAGCCAGGTGCCGGTCCAGGCTCCTGGGTGGATCCTGACCATATGGTTGTAATCTGGACCGGCTCTGTGATGTCAGCTGAAAGCAGGCTTCAGCCCACTGTTGGCTTAAAAGGGGTCACAGGACTGCAGAATAAACTGCACTCCTGTGATCCACAAGAGAATTACAGCCAAACGAGCTCTGGCTTTACTTCTTCTTTAAGCTAATGTTCAAATCAGGAACATAAATATTGCTAGGTGTGTACTTCCTTACTTCCCATATGAAAGGGGCATTAATCAGTCAACAGATGTATTTTCTCAAAAATCCCTATTTTTATCACCATCTTATTTTAGGCCGGCCATACGAAGAGCGACCTTCTTTCCTGCAACCACGGGCTGCAAGAAAGATATTTGCTCGATTCCCCCATCAACACAGACAGTGCTGATGCAGGAATCCCTCCTGCCGGGCCATTGTCTTCTCCCAGTGGGGGAAGCCATTCCTGTCGGGAGAAGACAATGATTATCGAAGGTAAAACCCGGCATGCTAGGTTGTACCCAAGTTGATCGATCAACTTGGTACATTCAGCCTGCCCATACACGGTTCGAATCTCGGCCGGTTCCTGCTGAATCAACTGCTTAAGCTCCTTTTCCTGCATCTATTAACAGACAGATATTGAAACCCACAGACAATCGCTAAACTGAAACTAGCGTTATTTTAAGGGGTGATAATCTGATAATCATGCTAAATTGTTTTTTACATTGATGTTACTTATAGGCTTTTTAAAAGAATGCTGACAGTATTAGAATAATTCTAAAAGTAATAACACATCACTACTTAAGCTGCATTCACATATGAGCATTTTTCAGCTTGTATCCCTATGCCTGACTACACTCAACATGCGTTATACTAAATCACTTAATTTGGGTGAAACTTTCATTTTAGAGGCGTCCAATATAAAATCTCAGTCTATGTACTAAAATCATGCATTTGAACTTTATTACAATGCTCAAAATGCAAAATCTCACGCTTTCGAATTGTCTCGGTTTACACTTGTTTGCTTAGTCGCCCTACACTCCAGAAAGTACATGAGCTATTTTTGGGTTTATTAAAGGCATTTATTTTCCCCGCCGACTTCAATAAGTGTGCCTGTTAACATACGATACACACGTTTATGTATCTATATATGTTTTTTTTTTGCCTAACAACTGCTCTCCTCCCCTTGCCTAGCCCAGGAAACAATACACATGCAAAAACAAACACTTGCACAAAGCTTGTAATAGCCCGAAAAAACTCACTTTGAATACTGTCCGCTCAGGGGTGAATGTAAGCTTACAGAGCAGGCTAAATAAAATAGGTTATACACCTCTGTGCATTGAGGCTTTAGAGATCTGAGCTATATAAAGTGCGATATCAAAGAAAATAATTCCCCAACGAGAGAATAAACTGCTTTGTGAATTGAGACTGCAATAAGGTGCCAATGCTTCAGCATCACTCTTAAGCCTAGTACACACGGGCCAAACGTCGGGCGAGATCAGCCGGTTCCATAGAAACCGGGCGACATTCAGCCCGTGTGCACTGCAGCCAGTCCAACATAAGCTGGCCCTCTCGGCCGGCTTCTGTCAAAGGGACGTGACTAAAAAAGGTCTGCGGAACGGCTCCCGATCATCGGTCTCAGCCAATGATGGAGAGCGGTGACCAGAGTGCTCTGGCAGTCCCCCTGTTAGAACGCTATAGCACAGCAGGGGAGATCACTGTACTAAAATTGCATAGATAGTACAGCACTTGCTCCTGAGCTGTCAGTTTTTTTCTTTCAGCCTTGCTGGGTTGAACAAAAATAAATAAAATAAAACTAGTAGTGTGTACTAGGCTTTAGGCCACATCAGTGTTATTTTAAGGGCAACTCTAACGGCTACTAATTACCATTCAAAGATTCATTTAAAATGCGTGTCTTTGCAGTTTTAAAGCACATATATCAAACGGAAAACAAGCATGGTTATAATGTAAATCCTATCAAAAAACATTCACAATTTAAAAGTTCAATTTAATCACATAAGTAGTTTTCAGAATACTGTACATATTATTAAAAGTGTGTTTTATATCTATATCTATATATATAGATATATATATATATATATATATATATATATATATATATATATATATATATATATATATATATATATATATATATATATAGGATTTAAAAACTTACAGATCTGGTGGCTTCCAGCTGTAAACCATTTCTCATAAGATTGGACTCATACGCTTGTCGCTTTTTCTGAAATAAAAAAGGAAAGAGTTGTTGAATAGTAGTGTAACTGAAGGAATACAAAGACATTTACTAATTTTTCTTTTTTCTTTGCAATGAAAGACAGGAGCAGCAAGACACATTCACTAAAAAGAAGAAAACAAAACACATCTAGTGGCGGACTCCTCCAGAATGGGCCTGCTGGAAAATTGGTGATTAACCAGTGGCAGCAGGGGAGTCCCGCTGTCAGAATACATGAGCGCAGCAAGGAGATTTCCCCAACCACCTCAAAGGTGTGGATGGGTTAATCTGTTAATTTTTTGTTCAGCTTCCTCATTATGGAATTTTGAGACTGAGGAGATTAGGTGCTTGCAAGCATTAAACTTCATTAGCAGCACACTGATTTCATTGTGGTGTAAATGACGTGGCTACCAGCAAGAGGCTAAACCCCTAACAACCTCCAGCTCTTCTTTCATCTAGTTTGCCTTTAAAAAACTTCTAATCCTTATTACCTCCTGGAGGTTCCTCCAGAACAGGGACTGCTTTACATTGGCCATACACTAGTAGAAATTTGTTCAAAATGTTTAATTTTAAGAGCATTCATTAGATTTTCTAAATAATGGAGTCAAATCAATGTTCATTTTTGACAACAGTGATGAGAAAAATCAAAGGAGCAGGATGGAAATTTTTTCTCCGATTAACAAATTACTGACAGTTTATGTGGTTTCCGTTTAGGAATATTTTTTTCCACATTTGAATGTTAAAAGCAAACGGAATTTCGAAGTACTTTCAAAAGTTATTGAATATATACAGAATGTTCATAAGAATATTTGTGACCTGTTATATTGCTTTTGGCGCTACTCAAAGTGAAATAATATCCACGTGTCCCAGGGAATGGAGTGCAGGCTTATCAGGATACCAATCCAGAGGGCTAGTAATTGTAAAGAAGAAAGGATGGCTGCTACTCCCGGCCAGCCCAGGTGAACAAACGATAAGGAGCAGCCTCAGCCTACATGTGTCCACCACATCACACACCATGATGCATTACGTCCCACCCACCTGAGCTTAGTCACAGAAGGAATATTTGTGTAAACGTTCATTAGAAATTCTATTGGCGTATGACCAGCTCTACAGATCTATTAGTGGCTCTGCCTTAAACACAGTTCCTCCCCTTTGACAGTGATCAAATGAATGCCCACTGTAGCTTTGTTTTTTGGTCAGGAGTAACTTCTAAAGATGGCCATACACTCATGCATTTTCAAACAAATATTACAAAGTAAATTCGATGCCTTGCCGGTTTGAAAGTACTTCAAAACTGAATTTGCTGTTAAGATTTGATTTTGTAATGAATGTAGTTCCCAAACATAAAACCATATACACCGTTAGAGATTAGTTCATTTGAGAAAACAAAATCCTGGAAGTGATGGTTTGGCTCCCACAGAGCCTTGATCTCAACATTATGGAGTCTATCTGTGATGAAGAGACGGAAGGATTTGAGGCAGCCTACATCCACAGAGGATCTGTGGTGACTTCTCGAAGATGTTTGGAACAACCTACTTGCCGAGTGCCTTCAAAAAGGGTGTGCAAGTGTACCTAAAAAGAATTGAAACATTGATGCTGTTTTGAAGGCAAAGGGTGGTCACACCAAATATTGATTTGATTTGGATTTCTCTTCTGTTCATTTACTTTCCATTTCGGAATTGATAAAAATAAGCTATTAACACTTCTATTTCTTAAATATTAGATTGACAGCATTTTTTCACACCCATATACACATTTGCACAGTACTATCTATCTTATTTTTTTTTATTATTATTATTAGGGGTGAATCATTTTGTAGTCCACAGCAACGAACTGAGAGAGTTTATAACATTAAGATTTCAGTTCAGTGCACAGGAAGCTGGCAAGAACAAGAGGCATTTTCTGTACTTTCAGAAAACGTACTCTGCATAAAAAAAATGAATGCAGTTGTCAAATCTAGGGACTAGTCAGATTATATTTTTTTTTTGCTGGTTTAGATGTACTTTAATCTTTAGGTCAGCATGGAAAATATCATAGGAAAGTCCCACTTCCCTGCAGAGCTTCGCAATTGTAGATTTTAACTTCAGCATAACTTGGAGGTGACATATTGTATCAATGGACAAGCATGGAGCACAGAGGTTCTCTATAATCACTGTATTTATGTGGCCAGAAATCACTCCCCCAAGCACTCTAAGGCCCCATTTACACTGTAATGAGTGGCATCAGGCATCTCACATATGCACACTTCTTTGCGCATTGCTGCGCTACACACATAGGGTAGCACATTTGTTGCAATGGCTGCCTTATGTGGTACTAAGTAGCTTTTGCATGTTTTTGAGCTTTGGAGGTTTTTCTAATTGCTCGTTTGGCTGCTTTTTTTGCATGAAAAAACACATCTGCTTGCGGCGTTTGGGGTTTTATTAACAATGAAAGTGCATGACACACATTTTTACGTGTTTCTTGAACGTGTGCAAAAATCGCACGACTTTTTGCACATTTGCATGTTGCTATGGTGCAAACGCAGCCTTAAGGCCCCTTTCAAACGGGCTTTCCAATCAGGTCCACCTGTCAGTTTTTGCAGGCGGACCTGATTGGATGCTCCATTCAGCCCTATGGAGCGGCGTGTCCCCTGACATCCGATCCGATCCTGTCTGTGAAATCCAGAGGGATGGAAACCCTATTTTCCATCCGTCTGGAGAATCAGATCGGAGAGGATTGGATGAAAACGGACAGGCGGTCCGTTTTCATCCGATCTCCATAGAGGACAGCGGGGCTTTGACAGGTTCATCTCAGAACAGTGAGCAGAGACGGACCTGTCATCCGCCTGCTCAGCGGGGGATCAGCAGATCGATCCCTGCTGAGCAAAGCGGAGTCGGTACACGGACAAGCCCGTGTGAAAGGGCCCTATCAGTAGAACCCAAGATCCCTGCATGTGGCCACATAGGGAAGTCCCTGGCAGATGGCATGGCATGGCAATTTTGTCATTTCCCTTGTTCTGTGTAACACATTACACAGACGGTTAAAAACACACTCTTCCTCCAAAGACCATTATGGAACCTCATACACAGGTTCATACGTGTCAGTCAGGGATCTTTGGGTCAGATGTTTACATGACTTTCAACATATATTTATGAGCTACACTCATTAGTTTACCCTGGACCTTGCAAGGACAGCACTGTAGACTACCACACATTGTCCAATATTAGGTGGCCACTACTGCCACCCATTCTGCTGAAAACACTAGACGTCAGGCTTTAGTACTTTCTTTTCATCGTTTAGAAAAAAGTAGCAGATCAGGAAAGTGAGGAATCCTCATCTCCAGAGATATTCTTGGGTATTATTGAAGCAAGAAGGCCATGATAGCCAGGCCACTAGCATTAGTAGAATAAAAAGATGCAATAGCAGCCTCCATGTTCTTCTCAGGAATAGTTGCCTTTAAGGTGTACAAATATCATCTTTAGGGTTTGGTTTCGGTAGGAGAAAGAAAATACCGCAGCATTTCAACTGCCAAAAGTTGTTCAGTAAATATTACCATATGTAAGCAAACCAGTCTATCCTGATCTTCCATACAGGTGTTTTGTGTTGCAAATGACTGAACACTGACACTACTTCACACAATGCACACATCACAGCCAACAAAGAATGCTGTGATACAGAAATAGAAAAGCTGATAATAATAGTTACCAAATATATATTTCTAGTTTGCACAGTATTTAAGTGTATGGCAGGGGAAAAAAAAAAAAAAGAAAGGCACGCAATTTCCCTTTGGTTTATCCCTTTTACTGCCAGGCCCTCTTTTTGTACACATTACAATGCACGTTTTAGGCCTGAAAATCATGTTACTAAACCCAGGACCCTGCATTCATTATATCTGGTCTCCCACAGCACAGATTATTTTAGTAAATATAAACTGCTAAATACCTTTTCTCATAAGCAGTATAAAGCATTCTTGTGACATCCATCAGTGACTGGCTGAGCACCAGTTAAAGCTTGTAGGGGTTTTCATTCTCCTTCTGACTGTCCTTTGAGGCTGCATGACCCCTGACCTTTTGTCTGGACAGTGCCGATTGGCCCTGTGCTGATCACATGCACCCTCCCAAAAACAAAAAAACTTTCTAGAAATACACACCAAAACTGAGCATGTGCAGAGTGCCTCCAAGGCTCTGTATTATCAGCAGATGGATTGGGAACAAAAAAAAGAAGGGGAGGATCAGAGAACGCAGGATCAAAACATCCATTTTTACACAATGCGGAGGATTAACCCTTTAGGTTCCACATTGAGTATAATAAGCATGCTTTACTGCAAATACAGACTTATTTTACTGTTGTGGGTTTAGTAACTCTTTAAAACCTCCAAAACATTATATACACATTCTAAAAGCAAACACCGTGTGGTCAAACTATTTTAGCGCAAAGGCTCATCAAGCCCACATTTTCGGTAAAAAAAATATACTCAAATAATTTTAATGCACACAAACCTAATACCCTTTTTTGGGTAACCTATGAAAAAATGAGGTTGCGTCAAGTAAATTGATACCAAACACGTCAAGTCTTATAACTGCATATGCCCGTAAAACTTCAAAAAACTACAGTACCCCAAACTGTCCATAAACAATGCTGTAGCCTCCCTGACGGTTTTCCCGAGGGTGGCTCGGGGTTAAATTTCAGTCCCATTAGCGATAACCCCGAGCCACACTCGGGATTACATTGCAGGATCCTGGTGCGGCGTTACTTACCTTGTCCCCAGGATCCTCCGATGTCCCCTGCTGTGTCTCCTCCGAAGCCTCTCCGTGCCAGGCTCCGTTCCCTGCAAGCGTCGCGACGCACGGGAAGGAGCCTGGCGGCAAATTAAAAAAAAAATGTACAAACCATAACACATACAGTACTGTAATCTTACAGATTACAGTACTGTATGAAATTATTTCACATCCCTTTTGTCCCCATTGCTTTGGCCCATGCTCTGCATGCAGTTGTATGTTATATATACTGTTCTTTCTGCCTGGAAACTTGATATTGTCCATAGCAACCAAAAAGTGTCCCTTTACGTCAAAAGTGGCTTTAGACCAGCTAGAAAACAGCGATAGTAAATTAGAACACTTGCAGAATTGAGCGATAGTGAATTGTGGGGAAATTTATTTTATTACTATTTATTTTTATTTTTTTTAATTATTTATTTTTATTTATTATATTATAATTTATGTTTTTGTGTTTCAAACTTTATCATACCCGGGATATCTACTAGAATCTTGTTTGGACAGATTTAAGTGTGTTATTGTTAAGAATTACAGGCCTACAATATAAAATGCCAAATTTCCATGCAAAATAATTGTACCGCTTTCAGCACCTAAAATCCGGAATAATCATACCGCCAGGGAGGTTAAAAGTATTCCCAGCTAGAATTATTGCTCTCAGTGTTGGCCTAGTTTCACACTACGGTTGCTGCATAATCATGCATTTTATTTTTTAAGTTTTTAATGCATTTTTTTTGTAGGGGACGCATCAAGAATGTATGTACATGCCGTTTTCATGTGCTTCCATTAGTCTATGGGCAAAAAAAATGCACTATAATGCACTTTAGGTCTCTCTCTGTCGCTCTCTGTCCCCCACTTTCTTTAATAGGAACACAATGAAATTAGTAACATGGTTACATTTTAAGGGAAATTTTAGATGTGGAACCGGTTTCCCGTGTTGTAGTCACATTATTGGGTGGCAACAAATTTCGTTCTACGGTAACACAAAAAGGAGTATGATATTTTTGCCTTCCATAATTGTAATACCAGCTATGTAGTATATTTGCTTACCTATGACTTATGCCACATTCAATATGCTGGCAGAACCAGAAGACTTCGTGATTGATTTTACGAACACGTCTATAGTGTAGACAAAAATCAATCAACCAATGTGGCAAAACATTTTAAATTTGTGCCATAATGGTAATACATCGGCCATGTGTGTTACAGGTGATTAAAAAGGTTAAGGCTTCAAAAAAAGAGGGGGTGAAGTGTTTCGATTACTATGTCGGAGAGGTGTTCTGGATTTTTCACCTCCAGACTCGAATCCTGCATGAGTTAAATTTCGAGTGGGATGGGAGCCATTTTTATGATTTGTTTGCCATACACACTCTCTCTGACTGCAATTGATACTTCTAGTTACCTCCAATACATACGGATGATGAGGAGTAATGCATTATTTGTATATATATTAGCCGTATGTTTTATGTGCATCGATTGCGTGTATGTACTGTATATCTAGTCTTCTTTTGTGTACTAATGGGTACTTTATGACTATTCGTTGTAAAGACTTGTGGACGTTATAATGCTGTTGTGCTAGTGCTCTGTCAGTGGTTCACTGAGCTCATGCACATTGTGTATTTTTTTTATCCCACATCTCGTCAGTGTGTCTCTTTTTTTCTCTGTGCCGTTTGCATTTCTCTTCTCCCCGTTTTGTGTTTTCCTTCTCCCTGTTCTGCGAAGTCGTCAGGTTTTAGTTGATTCCTCCACTTATTATTATTTATATCCATACGAATTAGTGATTTTATTGTGGAGACATATCAGCTCTTTATTCATTTAAATTCAATTTAGATGTATACGACAAAGGGCATAGGTACACAAATTAATCACCCTATACTAAACATACGTTTTTTAAAATGAGTGGTTTATTACTTGACATTTTTGTTATGTTCATGCACATTTTCATTTTCTCTTTATTTTTTCTTTTTCTTTTTTTTTTTTCTTTCATTGTTCATTTATGTCATATAGATCGGTTTATTTATCTATATGACACATATCTGTAAATATTTTTGTTTTACATACTTGTGGTTTCTCTATACGTTAATCTTGGGTAACAGGAACAGGAAGTCGGTAAATTAGTGCCCCGGGACACCTGTTGGTGGTGAAGGTGGGGCAATATAAGGAATACTATGCTGACATACCTGTGTAATGATTAAGCACACCTGAAGTGTGTGAAACCCGTCTACCTAGCAGTCTGTTCCCCTAATGCAGGGGTTTTAAACTCAATTTCATCGTGGGCTGCATCAGCATTATGATTGCCCTCAAAAGGGACGATTGTATCTGTAAGATTAGATGTCCAGCGCATCCCCTCCCCTTACATTAGATGTCAAGAGCCACCCCACCATCAGAAGTTGAGTCCCCCACTCTCCCTTACATCACAGTGCACTCCGTTTCCTTATGCTGCTGCTGGGAAGAAGCTGGATGCATTGCTTGAAAGCAGAAAGTAAGGGTCTGGAGGGGGGCTGGAGCTCTCCTGCAGCTGCCGAGCGGTGCGAGGGCCACATGAAATGGCCTGGAGGGCCGGATTTGGCCCGCGGGCCTTGTGTTTGACACCTGTGCTCTAGTGTCTTTTGAGATGTTCTAATAGGATCATAGATCAACACAATGGTGTGTGGCCATTTCTTCTTTAAAAAAAATGCACTATGCTGTGCCAAAGAAGCACTTGCACCTTTTCAAAAATCACACTGCGCCATGATGCATTGATGGGAACTGGCACTATAACGAATAACGTGATTTCTATTGTTGTGCATTGCAGTGCACTGCCTAACCTGTATATTAAAAAAAAAAAAAAAAAAAAAAAAAGGTTGTGTGTAATTAACTATTTTTAATCCTCTTCGGTCAAGCCACCTGATCCTGCAGCTCCGGCGGCCCTGGGTCAGTGAGCGGCTGCTGCAGGGAAGAGGAGGGAGCACCAACAACTGCAGGGCCGTGGGAGCCTACGGGTGACGTCAAGGCTCCTGGAATTCACAGATGTTTTCAAGCACTTCCTTACAGAGCTGCAGGATCAGGTGACCAGACAAGAGCAGATTCAAAATAAGTATACACTTTTTTAATACAGGTTAGGCATGATAGGTAGGTGGAGAGGGAACATATTTAGGACTAGTTAAACTTGGGCTTTTCTTCCCCTTTTACCTAAAGTGCTAGAGGCGAATTCCTATATAAATCATACGGTCTACCCTACTGTAATTGTTTATCTTTTACAAGCAGCAAACTATATATACACTATTATTTTCTATCCAATCATTTTGTTACACTAAACATGAAACATGTACTGAGATAATACATAGGCCTGCCCCTACTGATCTTTTCTTCTGAAAAATGCCAATTATCTGGCTATACTATGGATCCAAAGGCTTCAGTCATTGACCTGACTAAGCTATAGAGTTTGAATTTCTTACTTTCTTCGTTCACTAGTTGCATGCTTGTTCAGGCTCTGCAATGCTATGCAAAATGATCAGTTTTTACTTATGTAAAACCTTTATCTCAAAAGAAAAAAAAAAAAGTTGCTGTAACCAATTATAAAGTGTTAGCTGGCGTTTGGCTTTAATTTGTTAGTGTATCGAAATCTATACATCTATAGCTGCTGCCATTCTAGGGGAGTCAACCTAATGATCAACTCCTCTCAAACGGGACAGTTGGAAAACTTGTGTTTGATGTAGCCAATTGGTTTCAGCTCTGATCTGTGTATTCTGGCAGGGAGGAAGTCCCACTGTCAGAATACAACAGCATAGTGGTCAGGATTTCCACATCCTTACAGAATGTGTGGATTGGGGGAGTGTTTTTTTTTTTTTTGTTTTTAAATCAGGACAGTTTGCTGATAAAAAAATAAAATTAAAATTAAAAAAATCAGCTTAAAGAAAAAATAAAAAAAATGCAAAACTTTTTTTTTGTTTTTGTTTTGGACAGAGTGGAGAGGGATTAGAATGGGTCTCAGTTTTTCTTGCTGTCTGTGCCCTCATTAAGGAAATTCATCCTCTCTATTTGTCCCGTTTACCGTTATCATTGAAAGTGAAAGTAAAAGAAAATCCCACGTTTTGGGTTGTCCCCAAAAAAGTAATACACTGGGATATCTTCCAATGGGGACACTAGTTTTGGTGACCTGGGGATCTCCAAAGAATTCCCAAATTTGCAGGGATTTCCTTTCACCTCCTGTTTGGCTAGGAGACAAGAAGTTATTATTATTATTATTATACAGGATTTATATAGCGCCAACAGTTTACGTAGCGATTTACAACTTGAGGGTAGACCGCTCAAATACAATACACTTTAATACAGTAGGAATCAGAGGGCCCTGCTCCTTAGAGCTTACAATCTAAGAGGGAAGGTCAAGAGATACAAGAGGTAATAACTGTGGGTGATGTGCTGATTGAGAAGATAAATGTACAGTTGTTGTTAGGTGGGGGCCAGATATTTCCACAATGGGACACAGATGGGGGAAATAAATAAATAAATAAAATAAATGAAAATAAAAAAATAAATAAATAGGACAGGGGGTTATAACCCTCCCTTGCGCTATTCGAAATGAAAAAAAAAAAAAAAAGTTTTGCCTATAGCTCTACTTTAAAGTATATGTAAACACAATCATCAAAATCTCATTAGTTTTAACACATTAATGTAGTTTCAAGGTTTTATCTTTGAAGTCTGAAGTTTTCAATAAAATAATGATGGTCAATCCTCCCATGAAGGACCTTGTTCAGGTACTTCATGTAACTTCATGTAACGGGGTAACAATGATCTCAAATTGTGCTCCGGTGATATTACACACATGCATCCCTGATTATTGCTACAAGCAGCCGTGTCACCAAAGGTTGTGCAGGTATGGTTAAAGCTGAGTTCCACCCCCCTCCAGGACACTTACCTGTCCTGGAATCCAACGATGTTGGCACCCCAGTCGATGTTTGCATCGGCTCTCGGGTGCTGCCGCCGCCATTGCCTGTAAAGCCCCATTCACACCTGAGCATTTTGTAGCTTGAAGCCTAAAGCTACAAAAAACGCTGGAGGGGAAAAAATAGAATCAATTATTATGGAGATGGTTCACATCTCCACTCCAAAAACGCCTGAAGCCAGAAGCTCCAAAACGCCTGAAGCTCAAACAAGTTCTAGAACTTTTTTTTTTTGGACCTGTACAAAATCACGGCAAAAGTCGTGCGACTTTCTGCCTGAAACTGCTATGTTCAAGTGCGAATGGGGCCTAAGGGAAACCAGCAATTAAGCCTTGTGGCTTCACAGAAGGTTCCCTACTGTGCATGCGTCAAGCGTGCTGCGCTTTCTTAAATGGAACGGCGGCGGTGGAAGGCGGAGGAGGGGCGGACTGCCGAGTCAACTCACGAGGTCTCTCAGAAGTGGGGACAGATACCTGTCAAGAACAGGTATCTGCTCCCCCACAAAAAAGGTGCCAAATGTGGCTCCGGGGGGGGGAGCAGATAAGTGGAGCTTCCACTTTTGGGTGGAACTCCGCTTTAACCTTTCTCACTATGGAGGAAGCTGGTCCTGAACAATGACGTACAGCTAGTGCTGAGGTGCATGCATGTAGACAGGAAGTGGATGAAAAAGGCAGAGAAGATTAGCAGCACCAAGATGCCACATAGCAAAAAAAAATGTGAACTGTATGAAGACAAACAAAAACATGAAAATTGTTTATGATACAGCATTCTTAGTAAATTACATTTTTTATCTAATTTAATGACCATACTAAAAAGGAGTCTGCTAGAACAGGCCAACCATAGTGATGCAATATGCATACATCTCGGGTATAAACACCACAACATTTTTTTTATAAAGTTGCTAGGGGGCCACAACAACACAGCCGGACAACAGCACAACATCAAAACAATCGACTTGTACATAAAGCATCAATGAAAAAGAACAATGTTGAGTGAATACAGATATATCACGTGCAATGCTAGTTCGTACAATAACATTAAATTCTTTTTCACATTGTTGTAGAGTGTCAGTAGGTAACCTTCAAAGTGTTCATACATGCCCTGAATAACAACGAGTCAAAAGTTGTTCTATGCCTCTAGGCATCCGGTAACTGAACAGACAGGTAGTATGCAGAAACCTAAGACTGCCAACCAACTTCAACATCTCTAGGAATAACAAACTGACAGTTAGAAACCGGAATGGATTTTGTCATCATATGATGTGCCAGTAACGGGTTAGCTTATATTCAGATACAGGAGGCCTGTAGATAAAACTGAGCTGTGCAACTCTGACAAAGGATGAATAAAGCACTTGCTATAGGTGTAAGGCATTTATGTACCTCTCAAAGCCTTGACGAAAAGATCCCAGAGATGGTGTCCCCCATCCTACCTTGTTGCCAGGATGCCCCTAAGACGCTCCCACCCGTTCCTTCCTGCCCCCCACCATCACAGGAGCAAGCGTTTTCTTATTCAAACCACTGTTCATGCATGATCTCTCTCCCCATGTCACAGAAACTGAGCTCAACGCTGCTGCAATGGAGGAGATGGTGAACCACAGAGATTTGAAATCAGAGAGCTTGCTCCTGTGATGGTGGGGTCTAGCAGGAACAGCTGGGAGCGTCTTAGCAATATCCTAGCAACAAGGTAATGCGAGGGGACGCCATCTCCAAGAGTTTTTCTGCTAGGCTCTGAGAGGTATGTTAACGGCCTACCCTACACCCTTAGCAAGGCCATTATTGAACTTTAATTAAAGCTGCACAGTTTGTTTTTATTTACAGATGCCCTTTACCCGTGTAGGTAGTTTTTTGTAAAGGTGAATCAATCCTTTAAAGCTTTCTTGATCTGCTTCCTCAATTATGAAAATGCCACTACCATTAGCATCAGGATATGATCTTTATCTAAGGGGAATATTTCCCACCAGGCTTCGGGAGGTACATAATTGGCCTACGCCCACAGCAAGTGCATTATTCTACTTTAGTCAAAGCTGCAGAGTTTTTTTTTTTTTATCTACAGGCACCCATTACTTACATATTTTTTTTGTAAAAGGTGAACTAACCCTTTAAAAGCTTTTTTGATCTGCTTTCTCAATTATAAAAATTCTGCTACCATTATCTTAAGGGGATAGCCCTAACAATCATAGCACATTGACCATGCACTATTTTGGCTGCATTTCCCAAGCTTATTTATTTATTTATTTTTAGGCATGTATAATACATTGGCATAACTACGAAATGCAAAGTGTAAAGAATTGACAAAAGTTTGTGTATTGAATGATGAACGCCGTGTCTCACATAATGATGCTGACTAGTGACTACCTCCCTCTCACTGTTCTACTCATTGCCAGGTAATTAAAAACACATTATCTGGGTGCAGACAGCCAGAAGAGCTCCAAATCCTAGGTTGTTCCTAGGTATACAAATTCCCATTCAATTAATAGCATCTTCCTACTCCAGAAGCTGGCAGAGAACCAAGTACATAAGTACATCTAGAAAGCACATCACAATACTTTAGAAATGTGCAGTATGTGTGTGTTTCTTGTTTAATTTTTTTAAATTGACTAAAATACAGCCATATCACTGCTTTTTAAATCTGCACCCAGATGTTTAAAGCTCAGTTGGTATTTTAAGAACGACAACTGTGCGTTTTGAGATGTTTTCCTGACACCAAGAGCTAAAAAGGTGACAGGAGAGGTATCTCCAGCTGATTGACAGCTGTGTGAAAGGGGGGTGTGTCCCTTCCCTCTAATCAGCTATCAGAGCTCATGTACAGTGTGTAACTGCAGCTCTCCACCCCCTGCTTTGTAAGTCTGTGAAAAATGAGTTTTACAAGGATAGACAGAACAAATGGCTGCAAATAAACATGTACAACTTATGTAGGGGGATTTGTTTAATCTCTGTGTATCACCTGAGGCCAGTACCTTCACTTGGTATGGGTAAGGGTTTACAACCACTTTAAAGTGGTAGTAAAGTCCTTTTAATGACTTTTACCTACAGGTAGGAACAGTAAATATCTCCTAAACTTGCACCGTTAAGGGGATATTTATTTTAACAGCGCTGGTGATGTCACAGGGCATGCGCACTGTGTTCTCTAGGGACGGTTTGCCATCCATAGAGAGCCTTGCTGTGGGAGTGATGTCATCACAGCTTGGCCAGTCAAACGACCACAACCCGGGAACCCGGAAGGAAGGCAGGGAGAAGATGGAAGCTCCGGGGAGAGCTGTGACAGGGCTCCGCTGGAGTGCTTTGTTTTCAGACAAGTCTTTCATAATGTGCTAGTATGCAAAGCATACTAGCACATTATGCTCTTAAAGTGATATTAAAGTCTCTTTTTGTTTAAAAATAACAAAACATGGTCATAATTACCTGCTCTGTGCAGTGGTTTTGCACAGAGCATCCCAGATCCCCTATTCTTGGGTCTCTCGCCAGTGCCCCTGGCCCCTCCCTCCTGCAGAGTGCCCCCACAGCAAGTAGCTTGCTATGGAGGCACCCGAGCAGAGCGGACATTCTGTGTGTCCATTCAGATATTAGGAGGGCTGCTGAATACAGAAGGTTTTTTTTATCTTAATACATAGCATGCATTAAGATAAAAACCTTCTGCCTTTACAACCACTTTAACTTGCAGGGAGAAGATTTTTATTTTTTTATTTTTTGAGGTTCATACCGCTTTAAGGCATACAGGAAATGGAAAAGTTCAAATGGAAGTTGTGCATTTGGAAAACACAATATATGCGCATGTAAATTCCAATGCAAAAGAGCAATGGAGTTTACATGAGTATAAGCACATATATGCACATCTATGGCTGGTTGTCACATCTATGGCTGGTTGTATGTGTCACCTGCTGCTCCCGGGGCATGGGAAAACACCAGGAGTTTTACATTTGCGCTTGCTTGTGCCCTTAGAGGGGCCTACTTAAAAATCAGTTGTATATTCTTTCTAGAAGTGTTGAGCGCTGAAAACTTTGTTGGAGGCAGTGTTAATTTTAGTCTTAGGACTAAAACGGCATTTTAGTTTCAGTCCCATTTTAGTCTTCTGCAATTGTTTTAGTTTTAGTCGTATTTAGTCAACTAAATCTCCAGTACATTTTAGTCGACTAAAATGTCCTACGTTTTAGGAGACTAAAATCTCCAGTACATTTCAGTAATTGCAATTTAGTTTTAGTCATAGTCTTTTGACTAAAATGGCATTTTAGTTTTAGTCTTATTTAAGTCTGAGGACTAAAATGGCTTTTAGTTTTAGTTGAATTTTAGTCATCACAATTGTTTTAGTTGTATTTTAGTCGACTAAAATAGTATTCATTTAGTCGACTAAAATGTTTTAGTCATTTTAGTCGACTAAAAATGTTTTAGTCGACTAAATTAAGACTGGTTAGAGGCTTTAGCGTTTGAAAACAGTAAAGTTTGGACTTACCGCCGTCTGGAGAAGGAAGCAGCAATCTTTTTTTATGGTTTGTGGGGAAAGTATTAGAATTGCTTTAAATGCTCAGAAACTTTGAATAAATGCATGCCATCTGCTGCCACTGTTTTGAGCAACTAAAATAAGCACAAGCCCTTACTTTTGATGGAGGCCCTCAGAAGTGGCAATGTCAAAGTCAGCCTGAAAACAGGCCACATCTCAGCTGTTTGTAACATTCACTTATGACTGGAAACTGGGCAGAGCCCATACCCTGGAGAACCCGACCTAGGTCATGCAGAACATAAAAATGAAGGGGTTATAGTGGAAACAAGAGTGCTTTGTATTTGTAACTAATCATTTGTAAATGCTACTATTGTGGTTACAAAAGATTCATAGGAATGATAGATTTGGGATGTTCATATAATAATAAATGGAGGCGTACAAAGTTGGATACACTGAAACAAAGCTCCAGAGACAGCGGCAGCTGGTGGCAACATAGTTTTTGCTTCATTTGGTAGTAAAGACACAACCCTGTGGCAGGCGTAATTATACTCCTGAGACATAAAGCAACAGCAACAAAACTCCCAGCAGCATTCCACTCTACACCACAAAACAGAACAACCATATCATTACAGAGCTAAACATACTCCTGCTGAGCCACCACATCTTTCAGTGAGAACATTCTCCTCAGATTATGAGAAAGCAGATTCTGGACAGAATATATCATCCACTAGGAGAAAATTAAAGACTATGAATTGTTACATGGTTCACACTAAAAACTTACAAAAGGCCCTTAAAAAACCTTTTAACATATAGGTTTTATGAGTAGATCATTTTAAATTATGCCTTTTAAATCAGAGAAATGTAGGGAGGTACCATTGCTCTCCTCCTTTTGAAAAGGATAGCTGCTTGGTATATATTCTGACTCACTGGCTTGGAACTGGTATGCAGATTCGGAAAAATGTAGCAGTGTCAAAATTCCCTATCAACATTCCACATTACTGACCATCAACAACATGCAACTGAAAGGGTTTCACAAGCCTCTCACAACCGTATCAGGCTAGGTTCATACTGCTGTGAACCGCGGAGCGGCTCACGGCAGGGGGTCCGGTGCGTCCCTGTTGTCTGTTTCAGTGTTGAATCAGACCCAAAATTTTTGGCTGGATTCGGACCAGAAGACGCACAGGACTCTTCAGCAAATGGCTCCTCAGACATCCTGGAGCTGTGTGAACTGGCTGCATGGAGAGCAGGTCACAATCTCCTGACACGCAAATTGGATGCGGGGAAACCCGCATCTAATTCGCACTAGTGTGAACCCAGTCTTATGCCTCGTACGCACGTTCCGAATATCGTAAGACCGATCGCACGACCGTTCTCGCTTAATAGTCGCAAGTAGAAATTGAATAGCTAAATAAAGTCACGAAAATTCTCGTACGACAAAAAAAAAAAAAAAAAAAAAATCGGAAGTGATGTCATGTGTTGTAATGTATTTGTATTTTATTTTCGGACGACAACTATACTGACTTAACGAAAATCGTACGATCTGGTATCGTACGAGGAAAATTTTTGTGCATGTCCGATCGAATAATATCGGATGAGTGGTCGTGATCGGCTGTCGAAACTAGTGTACACATGATCCACATATCGTAGGATCCTTCCTCGGACGACTCTTTTTGTATGATATTCGGATTGTGTGTACAGGCCATTAGGGTATTAGGTCCTGGACTGAATATTAGTGGTAGTAGTCATCCACCTGTGGCAAGGAAAGCAGGTGACAGCATCTATTAATTACATTTAGAGCACTTTTCTACTAAACCAGATATTTTTCATAACCAAAGAAAATCCCAGCGTGGTCCTACCTTATAGATCAAAGTTTAATTATTTTAGTTAGAGACCCTGTCACCAACCTAAAGATGCAGGTAAAAACACAGAAAAATAAAAGCATTTTAAATGCAGTGTTTCTCCTAAACAATATTTTTATCCAGTTACAATACCTGTTTGAACTTGCTAGCAAATTAGAAGTCCTCTGGAAGAGTCAATTCCCTAGCATAGTCACAGGTGCCCCTCCCCTCTTCCATGTCATAGCCCTCTGCTCCTCCGGGGCAGTCCACTTACTGTCTGTGCTGACCCAGCTCCCCCATCTTTCACTTTCCTAAATATCCTTTTATGTAACTGCCAAGGAAGAAGCGTGTAAGATTACCAACTTTGAGTCTGCTGGTATCACATCTAAAATAGTGGCACTCAGCAGCAGTTCCAGGTCTTTTGGATGTCTACACAAGGGAGGTGTTACAGGTAAATATAAAATACATATAATTCTATGGGAAGATGATTGTTGTTGTAATGGATGCTTTGGGGAGTCTCTTTAAAGATTACAGACTGCAAAAAGGATGCCCATCCCCACCGAAGCATTGTCACCAATAATTTTTTTTTAAATGATCCATGCTGACAACTTCATGAAATGATGATCATGTGCTTTTAATATAACGCCAATCGTCTTCCCCAACTCATTATTGATGTAGTAGTGTATTACAGAAAGGTTTTAAAAAGTTCTTATAGAATTTCTAAATAATGTATCCTTGGCAGGGTAACAAATATTACCACTCAAGTTCACGAGCTGCATATATTTTCAGGTTACTAGTTTGTGGGCCAAATCCCATTAACGATTATGTCATGTTTAAGGAGGCCAAGCCCAGCTTTACCATTTATAAAATAGGATAGAGTAGAATGGTGTAAAAAATTTAAAGGGTATATGAATTGCTTTGGATGCCATAATTTGCACATTTATATAATCACAATATAACCCTTGCCAGGGTGTAACTACAAATCTCAGCAAAAGTGTGATTGTGCACTCCCCCAAAACATGCTGGCCCATTAGTAAATTTTATCTGTGGTAATAGGCTAGTGGCCTATTACACATCTGATATTGGCCCCCTTTAGGATTACCTATGTAGCGCCCTGCTCCTGAAGAGCAGACGCTATTCTTTTGAAATTTAAAATTAGTTGAAGCTACAGTTAGGCTCAACTTATTATTGCCTAAATTTAATGGTTTCTGTACCAGTTTGGCTGGACTGTGCAGATTTCCATCCAACCATGGGTGGTGCTGTCACCATTGGTGGATGTGGGAAATACAGTCTGGTCAAACATATTGACTACTCTTTGCTCAGAAGCTATTCGGTGGAAGTGGTTCACACGCCGGACATTCTGGGTAGGGGTATTTAAGGAACAGACACCATCTTTTCTAGGTTTGCGCTTTCTGACCCCCGAGCCTGGGGGGGGGGATTTCCCTATCTCATGGCCCTCCTGGCCTGGGAGACTACGGTCCCTTAAAGTTCTGCCTTGAGGTCGGCAGACCTAAGACCCAGCTACTAAAGGAAGGATCAGAGCCTTAGTGGCCTATTGGTCCGAATGATGGTCTCTTTGCTGTCTGGCCTGCGGGAAGAAGCAAGGGATTGCAGTGACCAGGGGAGGACTCTTCGGGAGAGGACCGAGCATAAGGCTGGTATCTTGAGAAGAGCCTGGGAACTCAGTCGGAGACACATCTTGGATCAAACACAGCAGTCAGTTCATTATTATTATTATTATTATTATTATTATTATACAGGATTTATATAGCACCAACACTTTACGCAGCGCTTTACAACATTAGGGAGGACAGTACAAGTACAATACAATTCAATACAGGAGGAATGAGAGGGCCCTGCTCGTTAGAGCTTACAATCTAGGAGGGAGGGTCAAGTTATATAAAAGGGTAATAGCTGTGGGGGATGAGCTAATGGAGAAAATAATGCAGTTAGTTACATGGAGGCAGGATAGGCTTCTCTGAAGAGGAAAGTTTTCAGGGATCGCCTAAAAGTGGATAAATTTGGAGACAGTCTGACAGATTGGGGTAGGGAATTCCAGAGGATGGGAGAGGCTCGGGAGAAGTCCTGGAGGCGGATATGGGAGGAGGTGATGAGGGAGCTAGAGAGCAGGAGGTCCTGGGAGGAACGGAGAGGGCGATTAGGTTGGTATTTTGAGACTAGGCTAGTGATGTAGCTGGGGGCAGAGTTGTGGATGGCTTTGTAACTTATTGTTAGTATTCTGAATTTAATTTGTTGGGCGAGTGGCAGCCAATGGAGGGATTGGCAGAGAGGGGTAGCAGACAATGAGCGGTTTGTAAGGTGGATGAGTCTGGCAGCAGCATTCATGGTGGACTGAAGGGGGGATAGTCTACTTAAAGGTAAGCCAATGAGGAGGGAGTTGCAGCAGTCAAGGCGAAAGATAACCAGGGAGTGAATCAGGAGCTTTGTGGCTTCATTGGTTAGAAAGGGACGTAGTTTAGAGATGTTGTGGTGGTTGAGGCAGTGATTGGATGTGGGGCCAAAAGGAGAGTTCAGAATCCAGGATAACACCTAGTACCCTGACATGTGGGGACGGGTGGATGGTTGTGCCATTGCTCTTGACAGACAAGTCAGGGGAAGAGGCACGTGGGGGAGGAAATATTATAAGCTCGGTTTTGGACAAGTTACATAGTTACATAGTAGGTGAGGTTGAAAAAAGACACACGTCCATCAAGTCCAACCAGTATTACATTACATATCCCTGTATGTTGCGGTCATTCAGGTGATTATCTAATAGTTTCTTGAAGCTATCAATGCTCCCCATGAGACCACCGCCTGTGGAAGGGAATTCCACATCCTTGCCGCTCTTACAGTAAAGAACCCTCTACGTAGTTTAAAGTTAAACCTCTTTTCTTCTAATTGTAATGAGTGGCCCCGAGTCTTATTAAACTCTCTTCTGCGAAAAAGTTTTATCCCTATTGTGGGGTCACCTGTACAGTATTTGTAAATTGAAATCATATCCCCTCTCAAGCGTCTCTTCTCCAGAGAGAATAAGTTCAGCGCTCGCAACCTTTCCTCATAACTAAGATCCTCCAGACCCTTTATTAGCTTTGTTGCCCTTCTTTGTACTCGCTCCATTTCCAGGACATCCTTTCTGAGGACTGGTGCCCAGAACTGGACAGCATACTCCAGGTGCGGGCGGACCAGAGTCTTGTAGAGCGGGAGAATTATCGTTTTATCTCTGGAGTTGATCCCCCTTTTAATGCATGCCAATATTCTGTTTGCTTTATTAGCAGCAGCTTGGCATTGCATGCCATTGCTGAGCCTATCATCTACTAGGACCCCCAGGTCCTTTTCCATCCTAGATTCACCCAGAGGTTCTCCCCCCAGTGTATAGATTGCATTCATATTTTTGCCACCCAAATGCATTATTTTACATTTTTCTACATTGAACCTCATTTGCCATGTAGTTGCCCACCCCATTAATTTGTTCAGGTCTTTTTGCAAGGTTTCCACATCCTGCGGAGAAGTTATTGCCCTGCTTAGCTTAGTATCGTCTGCAAATACAGAGATTGAACTGTTTATCCCATCCTCCAGGTCGTTTATAAACAAATTAAATAGGATTGGTCCCAGCACAGAACCCTGGGGAACCCCACTACCCACCCCTGACCATTCCGAGTATTCCCCATATATCACCACCCTCTGAACACGCCCTTGTAGCCAGTTTTCAATCCATGTACTCACCCTATGGTCCATGCCAACGGACCTTATTGTGTACAGTAAACGTTTATGGGGAACTGTGTCAAATGCTTTTGCAAAATCCAGATACACCACGTCTACGGGCCTTCCTTTATCTAGATGGCAACTCACCTCCTCATAGAAGGTTAATAGATTGGTTTGGCAAGAACGATTCTTCATGAATCCATGCTGATTACTGCTAATGATATCGTTCTTATTAATAAAATCTTGTATATAGTCCCTTATCATCCCCTCCAAGAGTTTACAAACTATTGATGTTAGGCTAACTGGTCTGTAATTCCCAGGGATGTTTTTTGGGCCCTTTTTAAATATTGGTGCTACATTGGCTTTTCTCCAATCAGCTGGTACCATTCCAATCAATAGACTGTCTGTAAAAATTAGGAACAACAGTCTGGCAATCACCTGACTGAGTTCCCTAAGTACCTTCGGATGCAAGCCATCTGGTCCCGGTGATTTATTAATGTTAAGTTTCTCAAGTCTAATTTTAATTCCGTCCTCTGTTAACCATGGAGGTGCTTCCTGTGTTGTGTCATGAGGATAAACACTGCAGTTTTGGTTACTGAAGCCCCCCGATTCACTCGTGAAGACTGAGGAGAAGAATAAATTCAATACCTTTGCCATCTCCCCATCCTTTGTAACCAGATGTCCTTCCTCATTCTTTATGGGGCCAATATGGTCTGTCCTCCCTTTTTTACTGTTTACATACTTAAAGAATTTCTTGGGATTTTTTTTGCTCTCCTCCGCTATGTGTCTTTCATGTTCTATCTTAGCCGTCCTAATTGCACCCTTACATTTCTTATTGCATTCTTCATAAAGTCTGAATGCTGAGGATGATCCCTCAACCTTGTATTTTTGGAAGGCCTTCTCCTTTACTTTTATATGCATTTTTACATTGGAGTTAAGCCATCCAGGATTTTTGTTCGCTCTTTTAAATTTATTACCCAATGGGATACATTGGCTAATGCCCTTATTTAATATGCTCTTAAAGCAAACCCATCTCTCCTCCGTATTCTTTGTTCCTAATATTTTATCCCAATTTATGCCTTTTAGCAAGGTTTGTAGCTTAGGGAAGTTCGCTCTTTTGAAATTCAGTGTCTTTGTGTTCCCTTCATGTTTCCTATTTGTGTGATTTATACTGAAACTGATTGACCTGTGATCGCTGTTACCTAAATTGCCCCGTATTTCCACATCTGTGATCAGGTCTGTATTGTTGGTAATCAGTAGATCCAGTAATGTTTTATTTCTAGTTGGTGCGTCTACCATCTGACCCATAAAATTGTCCTGCAAGACATTAAGGAACTGGCGAGCCTTAAATGAATGCGCGGTTCCCTCCGCCCAGTCTATGTCTGCATAATTAAAATCCCCCATTATGATAACACTTCCCATCCTTGCTGCTAATCCAATTTGTGATAGGAGATCCGTCTCCACTTCCTCCCTCAGGTTAGGGGGCCTATAGCATACTCCCAGTATTATTTTCCCCTTAGCTTCATCCCTTTGGAGCTCTACCCATAAGGATTCCACCTCCTCTCTAGCTCCCTCAGTGATGTCATCTCTCACATTCGCTTGTACATTATTCTTGATATATAGGCATACCCCTCCCCCTTTTTTACCCTCTCTATCCTTGCGGTATAGGGTATACCCTTGAATGTTTGCCAGCCAATCATGAGAGCTGTTGAACCAGGTCTCTGAAATTCCCACAAAATCCAAATCCTCCTTGTACAACAGTATCTCTAGTTCACCCATCTTGTCCGCCATGCTCCTGGCATTGGTGAACATGCCACATAGTTTAGACCGGTCGCATATTGTCCTCGTATTGGGTGTTTCAAAATTGCAACTAGGACTTGCTACTATACTCACCTTGTGTTTTTGTGCTTTGGTTAACCTACCACTAATGCCCCCAATACTACCCTCTGGAATATCTTCCGCGCTGGCTATCACTGTCTCTGGACCCTCCCCCCATCGCCTAGTTTAAAAACCCCTCTAACTTTTTGGCCATCTTCATTCCCAGCAGATCTGCACCCTCCTCATTTAGGTGCAGTCCGTCCCTTCTATAGTACCGGTTACCGACTGAGAAGTCGGCCCAGTCCTCCAGGAACCCAAACCCCTCCTTACTACACCAGCTCTTCAGCCACTTGTTTACTTCCCTAATCTCCCTCTGCCTTTCTGGTGTGGCTCGATGTACCGGTAGTATTCCTGAGAATACTACCTTGGAGGTCCTTTTCCTCAATTTAGCACCTAAGTCCCTAAAATCGTTCTTTAGGACACTCCATCTGCCTCTGACTTTGTCATTGGTGCCAACGTGCACCATGACAGCCGGGTCTTCCCCAGCCCCTCCCAGTAATCTGTCCACAAGATCCGTGATGTGCCGAACCCGAGCGCCTGGTAGACAACATACTGTTCGGCGCTTCAGGTCTTGGTTACAGATTGCCCTCTCTGTCCTTCTAAGAATTGAGTCCCCTACCACCAGAATCTGTCTTTCCTTTCCCTTTGCTGCCCCCCCACTCTCACTGGAGGAGTTCTTCCCCTGGCAGCTAGGAGAGTCCCACATCTCCAGCAGTGCTGGTCCCTGACTGGTTTCACCAATGTCACTCAATGGAGCGTACTTATTGGGATGCTCCAGTCCTGGATCGGCCTCTCCGGCACTTCCCCCTCTACCCCTCCTGACTGTCACCCATCTACTCTTTGCTAGTGCCTGCACCTCTTTGTCTCCACCTGCCTCTGTGCTGGCCCCTGCCGGCACCTGCCGTGTACATTCCTGGCTCACCTTTAGTAAGTTGAGTTTGAGGAAGTGGTGTGACATTCATACAGATATGTCGGTTAGTAAGTTAGTGATGTGTGAGGAGACTAATGGAGTGAGTTGGGGGGTGGAGAGATAGATTTGTGTGTCGTCAGCGTAGAAATGATATTGAAAGCCGTGAGAGGCTATCAGCTGACCCAGGGAAGAGGTGTAGATAGAAAATAAAAGAGGTCTAAGAACAGAACCTTGGGGGACCCCGACAGAGAAGGGAAGAGGAGTGGAGAAAGTAGAATTGTAAGTGACACTGAAGGTGCGTTGGGATAGGTAGGATGAGAGCCACTGAAGAGCGCAGTCACGGAGACTGAGGGAGTAAAGTTTTTTGAGGAGGAGGGGGTGGTCAACCGTGTCAAAGGCAGCTGAAAGATCCAGAAGTAGGAGTACAGAATAATGGTTTTTGCAGTTAGTAGGTCATTTGTGAGTTTTAAAAGAGCAGTTTCTGTGGAGTGTTGAGGGCGAAATCCAGATTGAAGGGGATCAAGAAGGTTGTTTTTAATGAGGTGGTCACTCAGTTGGTTGTAAACCAGGCATTCAAGGAGTTTAGAGAAAAAGGGGAGCAAGGAGATAGGGCGTAGGTTGTTAAGATTGGTAGGGTCCAAGGACGGCTTTTTAAGTATGGGGGTGACCAGTGCGTGTTTTAGAGCATTGGGGAAGATGCCAGAGGTAAGGGAGAGATTAAAGATGTGGGTTAGAGAGTGTAGGATGGAGTCAGAGGGCGACCGTAGCATATGAGAGGGAATAGGGTCCAGGGGACAGGTGGTTAGGTGGGTGATAGAAAGGAGTTTAGCAACTTCTTCTGTAGTAGCAGATTTGAATAGGGGGAGTGTCAGTTGTACCTGTTGACATGGGGTCTTAGCTGGGGGAGATACCTGTAGAGTGGAGATTTCATTGCGGATTACATCAATCTTGTTTTTGAGTGGTTAGAGATCTCCTGGGTAGTGAGAGTCAGTGGGTGGAGGTGGTGGAGGACAAACTAGAGAGTTAAAGGCAGAGAAGAGTTTACGGGGACTGGATGAGAAGGTGTTAATAAGAGCTGTAAAATAGGTTTGCTTGGCAGTGTGGAGGAAAGAATAGTATTTTTGGAGGGCAGATTTGTATTGGTTGAAGTCTTTGAGAGACTTAGTCTTGTGCCACAGACGCTCAAGAGCGCGACTACGTTTTTTGAGAATGTTAGGGTCATCTGTTTGCCAGGGTTGTAAGGGTCGAGGCCTGATTCTGTGTGTAGTGAGGGGAGCAAGCTTGTCCAGGGTGGAGAACAGGGATTTATTGTAGATGGACGTGGCTTGGTTGGGGCAGGACAAGGTAGAGATTTTGTCATAGAGGTGGTCAGTAGCAGAATAGAGGAGAGAGGAGTTGAAGTTGTGAAAGTTTCTACGGGTGATGGTTAGGCGATTGGAGGGAAAGGTGGTGGAAGACAGGGGGAGAGAGAAACTAATAAGGTGATGGTCGGAGAGAGGAAAAGGATTGTTTGAGAAGTTGCATGGAGTGCATAGGTAGGAGAATACAAGGTCAAGGGTGTTGCCATCAGAGTGAGTAGAAGCCTGTACCCATTGTTTTAGGTAAAACGAAGAGGTTAGATTAAGAAGTTTAGAAGTAGCAGGAGTGTTTGTATTAGCAGGGATGTTGAAATCACAGAGAAGGATTGTGGGAATTTCCGAAGAGAGAAAGTAGGGTAGCCAGGCAGAAAACTCATCAAGGAAAGTTGATAATGGTCCAGGGGGCCGTTATAGATCACAGCAATTCTTAGGGAAGTAGGAGAGACTAGACGTATACAGTGGGCTTCAAATGATGAGAGAGAAAAAGATGGAGGAGAGTGAATAACCTGGAAGGTGCATTGGGGGGATAGGAGGAATCCCACTCCACCTCCCTTGCGTCCATTAGGCCTAGGGGAGTGAGTCCAGTGAAGGCCACCCTGGGATAGGGAAGCAGAAGGGGTGTCATATTCGTGGAGCCAGGTTTCGGTGAGAGCAAGTAGATTAAAGGAATTAGTGACAAAGAGGTCTTGAACAGCAGTGAGTTTGTTGCAGACAGAGTGGGTGTTCCAGAGGGCGCAGGAGAGAGGGAGGCTGGCGTTGGGAAGAAGAGGAGTAGAGACTAAATTGCATAGATTGTGACTACTGCCAGAGGGTGTAGGGTGATGGTGATGAGTGTGTTGGGCACAGTTAAATAAGGGAGGCCCAGGGTTTAGGGAAATATCTCCAGCGGTTAGGAGAAGCAGAAGAGTAAGGGAGGTAATATGAGAATACGATTTGTATGAGAGGACATGCTTCAGTATCCTGGGGGGTTTGTTAGCAAGTGGGCTTAGAGTTAGAAAGAGGTGATGAGTGCAGTAATAGGGGGAGGGGAGAAGTGAGGGTGATATGTACAGATTGTGGGGTGGAGCAGAGGGGTGAAGAAAAGAGAGTTTGAGGAGAGAGTCAGCAATTGTGAAAAGGAGGAGAGGTAAAGAGAGCATGTTTCAGAGAGGAAGGTGAGATAATTTGGATTTGAGGTCATCTGCAGTCTGTTGGGGTTTGCTTTGTGCAAATCGCTGAAGTGCAAGAGCAGAAGTGCCACTTATTTAAAGAACCCCACTTCTTTGGAAGAACCCCTGTATGTGCAGCCCCCTGTATGTGTTCCCACGTAAAGAAGGCCTTGTTTTTATACTGTGTGTTAGGTGTGGATAGAATCTGGCAAGTAATCAATTAAGAGGGGATATTAGGAACACAGCTAGCAGAGCATAACTTTCACGCCACAATCAAACTGCAAGGGGACTAAAAGGCCAAAATTGTAAAGATAAGGGAACTCATAATTTAGGTAAGACTTAATGGCTAAATAAACATTGAAATAATGTGAGCATGGCTACAGATGGAGTTGAAACAGTGGTGACAAACACAGATTTACCAAATATGCATTTGAGCAGTCAGTCAATGTTCAGTTTAAGGTGTATGGAGGTATAAACGCAGGTTTACCAAATATGCATTTGAGCAGTCAGTCAATGTTCATTCATTCAAGTTCATTCAAGACTGTAAGGTCTGTGACAGAGACCGTGTAGATCACCACAATTAGTTCACTCAAGATTGTAAGGTCTGTGGCAGAGACCGTGTTCGAGCATTGCATCGGCTGCTAGGTCAGTGAGAGAGGCCTATCCAGTGGTTGCTGAATCCAGCTGTGGAAGTGCTATTCGCTGGATATAGAAGTTACCTCAAACCGCAAGATCCAAGGTACCTGAATCCCTTTTCACCCTCTACCTCACTATTGCATATGTTGTTACTGAATAAAACTTGGAAAAAAGGACTAAGTGTTGGAGCCAGTGTTTCATATGAGCGAGTGATAAGTACCCCTAGGATGAACACTGTGAAGATGGTAACGGTAAGCCCGAAAGAACATTTTTAGCAGTTGCTACGGGGTTTTAAAGAAAAGAAATAGCTCTGCTACACCTATTAAATACATTTTTATAAATATTGGTGAACAGGTACTTGTATAGCACTCCTAAACATTGGTGTCCAGTTCTACTAAAGCTGATCCCAGTCACATCATGCACATGACTGCCTGGCAAGGTCGCTTGATTGACTGAAAAAAAATCCATGCAAGGTCTGCTTTCTTTTTGTCACAGTTTCCACCAATACCCGTTTCATCCACCAATGCCATAAAAACATCCTGGGGTGAGCTTTATTTCACAAACCCTTTACTGACCCCAACAGGGCGATCACTCTTAGGTCCCATAGCAGTCACATGAGATGCTATAGCTATAGTTTCCCCTTGCCATATAAATTAAAACAAAATAAAAACGGATATTAAATAAAATGTAGTTTTCTCACTGGACCCTGTACGCAAAGTTTTACATCCATAGCTCCACTCCTTTCTATTATTTTTAAAATAATATTAAAACTCCTAATTTCTAGAGATATCCAGATGTGTTGCCCTTGGAAATGTGACCGGTATTTAGAAATAAATAGCTGTATGATAAAATACCTCTCCTACTATATCAAACCTTGTACTTTCCCTCATTTTATGACCCGAGATTTAATAGGAGTCACAGAACCCCTAGTAAATTTGAAAGATGGCCCTATACACCCCATTAGTCACTTAGAGAAAGCCATGCTGTACAAACTATCCATCTGGAGGACGCATAGCTCCTGAGAATAACTGCTTCTGTCATTTACTGCTAACTTCCCTTACAGTCATGCTGACTCTACAGTGCATGTCCAAGATGTTCTGCTTACTACAGCAGCAAATCAGTCCTGGAACATGTAATGGCTCTGCCCAGGCAGGGGGATGTATGTATAAAGGGCTCTACATTCATGTCATGTGGGAAGAGTTATAACCCTTAGCTTATAGAATGAATGAGAGGGTGATCTACTCAGAAATATAATAAAATGTATACCAAGTTAAAAATGCTTGCAACATACTGCTTTGCTGAGAAAGAGATGCTCTGCAAGAATGGGACTAAATGAAAATACTGGCCAATGCAGAACAATGCATGGAAACAGAAAAAGTGGGACTGAGTCGTTTATGCCAACATATGTTTAATATGGGTCCGTTTTAATGGGTCAGTGCAACCAAAAGTTTTTGTTTTGTGTACCTATAGGTAAGCCTATAATAAGGATTACCCATAGGTACTGTAAACATCTCCTAAACTTGCACCGTTTCGGAGACTTACTATATATTGCGCTGATTACGTCATTGGTGCATGCGCTCTTAAGGAATGGCCGCCCATGCTGTTTCTTCAGGGCCCTGTCCCGTGATCGGTGGCTCCTGCGGAAGGGACATCATCGTGGCTCCAGCCAATCACAGTGCTGGAGCTCACGAACCCGGAAGAAACACCGTAGAAGATGTGAGCTGTCCAGGGCTTTTTTTCTCAAACAATAGGTGCTGGAACTCAACCACGACCCCCCAAAACCGCTCCCCTACACACACCCTCCAAATCACATCAAATAGTGGATGTGGTCAGTCAAATTTCATGAACAGTATTGGGGATCTTATAGGTCATTAAATACCAGGATTGCATTACACACACAGTGCAGAGCTGTCACTTGTAAACACAAAAGTCTGTTTTTTGTGTTTACAAGTGATAGTGGCGGGCAGGGAGCAGAGGGTCTGAGCCAGAGGTGGTGGAACTGAGTTCCACCAAGTTCCCCCTGAAAAAAAGCCCTGGAGCTGTCTCAGCGGTGTGCGGGCACCACTAAGAGGGCTTCATTCTAAGGTATGTATTTTATAATGAGCTAGTATGCAATGCATACTAGCTCATTGTGCCTTTGTCTTATAGGTTAGGTTTTTTTTAGGGGGTTTACAACCTCTTTAAGAAACTGACCATCGGCTTAAAGCAGGGTATACACTAGTAAAATTTTGTGCAACATTTTTCCCTGTACACACTGCCTACTTTGACCGGCGGCTGCGGAAAAAATGCTGCAAAATTGTGCTTCCGCGTTCAGGAGAGGGAGGTTGAAGCTCATCTAAACACAGTAGATCCTAAACTCTGGTAAAAGCCTATGTGTACATGCACATGTGGAGTTGAGTTTAGGGGCTTTGGCAAAAAAATGCCAAAAGTTCGTAAGCTCAAGTTTAGGAGCTGTAGTGTACTGAAGCCTTAGAATGTTCATTTATTTTTCAAATCATTCGTGGAGTCAAATAAACATACATTTTTGACTGCAGTGACAAGAAAATTCGAAGGCGCAAGATGGAAAATTTTTCTTGAACCTACAGTGTATGGGGTTTTTGTTTGGTAAAGTCCTTTCAATCCAAATTTGAATGCATTGGCAACATCGGTACAAATTTCCCAAAGAATATTCATTCGAAATTCTACTACTGTATACTCAGCCTAACTCTTCATTATCTACCAAAATTAAAGTATACATTTTGAGTAAACTAAATCTGTGCTAAAAGGGAACAGTATGTTCCAACTCCTAAGAGCCCAACCTGTGGGTTAGAATCCCAAAGGCATCTCACAGCAGATTTTTGGGACTCTAAATGTTATCTATAACATTGATTCAAGCTGCTATGATATACTTAATAGTTTTTTATAGGGTTCAAAACCAATGACAGGCTGACAGCTGGTATTTCACAGAATGCCACACTGACATTTTGGAGCCACAACATAAAAAAGTTAAAGTGGTTCTATAGTGAGAACGTTTTTTTTTAACTTAATGCAATACCCGCATCAAGGTAAAAAACTCTAAATGCCATCTGCAGCAGTGCTGCTCTTTCTCCTTGGTCTCACAGGGCATATTGATAGTAGCAGGAGTCATTTGCTCCTGCTACTGTCAATCAAATCATGTGAGGTGGGAACAGGGGGCAGGGCTGAGCCGCATTGTGTGTCTATAGATGCACACAGCCTGGCTCGGGAGCGAGCCTACATGTCTGCCCCTAAAGCAAGCGGCTTGCTATGGGGGCAGACACTAAAGAGAAAGAGCCTAGAGTGCCAGCAAGAGACTACAGAAGCAGTTCGGGACTTTTCTGTGCAATACAAATGCATAGGGTAGGCAAGTATGAACCTTTTTTATTTATTTTGGGTAAAACATTGGAGCCTTTACAATCACTTTAAAATACATCTAAAAAGGACAATTTTTTTGTGAATAGAATAGGATAGTGGATAGTGCTAGAACCTCTTCCAGCTTATTATTATCTGTGTCACTGCCTGGGAGATTCATTCTCTCTATTTGTTCTGGTAATCATTGTCACAAACACTAAAAGTGAGGGGAAAATCTTAAATTCTGAGTTGTCACTTTAGCAAGAATAAAAAGGGGAAATCTTCCAATGGGGACACTTGTTCTGTGTAAAAGAGATTTCCATTAGCATAGAAAGATGTCTCACTTCTTACGTCTCAAGACAGAAGTAAAGGAAAGTGTCTCCAGTGGGATACAGACAGTACAATTTAAAAAAAAAATAAAAAATAAAATAAAAACACCTTTAGATATATGCTCTGCTCAAACCTGCCTTATTTAAAAAGAAATTTTCTACACAATGTAAGATTTGTTTTTTTCCCATGAAAGCAAATTTTTTTTCTGTGGAAAATACACCTTCCTAACATTAGTCACTGGTGGATTGTAAAACTGAAAGAATTCCATAAATATGACTCATAAACATAGCTCATGAAAAATAAAAACTGGACTAGCCTGAGCCCATGTTACACAGGTTATCTGAGGAGTATCATGTAGAACAGTTAAAGAATTTCATGTATCTGGAAATACATTACAAACTTACTGTATGAGTGATGTGGATTTTTGGTTTGTTAATCAGGGATATCAGCATGCCATGAGTCAGGAATAAAAAATGTCATATTTGTTAAAGGCCAATTAGAGTGTACCAAAGAGGGAGGTGTAAAAAAAAACAAAAAAAAAACAAAAAACCAAAAAAAAAAACCCTTTGGTAGCGCATTTTTTTTTTTTTCAAAAAAGCTTTAACTGAGCCAGAAAGATGCATTGTGCAAGTCGCCCATTACCAGACCATGCTCCTCCTCCACTTACACATTCTTCCAGAGACCCCACAAGCCTCTAAACTTGGGGTATGTAAAATGGGCAACACTGAGCTCACATTGTGCCTCGATTTTTCCTAATTCACCTTTGGTCAATGTAGGTTCCCAACACATATACCGGCCATCGGTAAGGTGTGGAAAACGATGGACCAAAGCTCGACCCTCTGAGTGCTGGCTGGTATATGGTCCACTTTAAGTCACACAGCTAAGAGTTTTGATAGACAGTTCTCTATGAATCTAACTGAATCCATAAAACATACCTTCTGTTTCAGATAAAAATTTTTCTTTGCAGTCTTGGCATTCTCCTTCAGGCTCTCATCTTCATATACTAAAACATAATCAATACGTCTTTGATCATCGTTGAAACATAACGATTCATAGTTCTGATTAAACTCAACCTAGAAATAAAAAAATATATATATATTTTATTAGAAAAAGTACAATAAACGATCTATAAAATATACAGAAAAATGTGTTATATTTACACACAGGTAAAGTATTTGTTTAGATCAGTAGCTTTAAGTACTTTATAGGTTAGATCCTAGAGAATATATACAGGCCAACATCAAGTATAGATGTCACTGCCATACTTCCTTTAAGAGTGGGACTCGCACACCTACATAGGAGGGATTTACTAAACCTGGAGCACTCAGAATCTGGTGCAGCTGTGCATGGTAGCCAATCAGCTTCTAACTTCACCTTGTTCAATTAAGCTTTGACAATAAAAGCTGGAAGCTGATTGGTTTCTTTTCAGAGCTGCACCAGATTTTGCATGCTCCAGTTTTAATAAATCTCTCCCATTGCACAGTACTAGTATTGTACATTGACTTATACATGTACACATGTGTAAGTCTGCCAACAAGACTGTCTAGAGATATGACTGTCATATTCTTTTTCCACATTATATTGATGTTAAGGGAGGATCATTGTACTCGAGAGATGGTTATTTATATAGCATAAGTGACAGCAAGATTCATCATTGCCTACGATTGTTTATTAAAGATTGTGATTGGAAGTTTTAACATATCAAACCAGAAATGCCATATGATGGAATTGAAACTTGGCAACACGGCATCTGCTGGCCACTATTTGGGTGAACTATAATTCAATGAGCTCTGCCGAAGTACAAGGGGACATAGTCCATATTTCTATGCCTTACCAATACATGGTCAATCTGTATTGGGGTTTCAACTGAGCTTGTTTGTTACTTTGCAAGATTAAATTATTAAATCCTTCCTCACTATGTAAACCACTTCCCCCCCCAAAAAAAAACAAACAAACTATGTATCCTACAGTATCGATGCCTAAAGGTGCAAATCAACCACAAAATCTCCTACAGGCAACGCACACAAAACTAGCAAAAACACAATCTAATAACAAATATAAGCAACATTGCAGTGTAACAAACACAGAATAAAATTCTACAAACAATGCTGAGTATTCTGTTCAAAAACAAGTTTTCATAGATGAGAAACGAAAAACAATGTTTTTACCATCCTATTGAAAAGCTGTGAGAAACCAAAGTTCAGATAAAATCCTTAATCCCCCCCCCTGTAAAAATATAGAGAATGTAAAAACCTTCTCTTCTCACAGACACGTGTTATGTCAACAGTGTCTTAGGCGTTTTGTTCAAAAGTTCAGTAGCCAGGCTGTCTTAAAACAAAGTGTGAATTTATTTGGTCACACTTGGCAACAACTTGAAAATATATACAAAGTTAAATTCTTCTTACAGCTTGATGTAGTAAAACAAAAGATAATAGGAACAAAAACTTGTATCAAGAAAGTTCAAGAGATGTTTCAGCTCCGTCTGTGCTTCTCTATGTCAGAGAGATGTCTGCTCTGGCAGCTGTTTATGAGGTAGGCTGTATATAGGCCTAATGTAAACAAAATGTCTTCTTCAGTGTAAGGATGCGTGTGTCCTTCTTTGTGTGTGTGTAATAGTAGTGAAGTCCTTCTGTGTGTGAGTGAAGGACATGTGTTGTGTGTGTAGTGTGTCGTGCCGTGTGTGTAGTGAAGTGTGTGACTCTAGCATTGTGTCACACTGTTTTTTATACAATCTCAAATCTACTAGTCAGCAAGCTATAGCCATATATAGCTAGAACTAAATATGAAATTATCATATTCGTGATTATTCTAAATATTCTCTTTGCCAACAGCTGACACGTCTCTTAAGCTTCTTTGATTGTCAGTAACACACAACAGATTCTTATAAAAAACTCAAGGTGAATGACCTTTCCAAATAGCCGAATTCTTGTAATGGATATACTTTAAGCTACAGAAATGCTATTCTGTACCAAACTTACAAATGCATAATAAACTATAATTGGATATATATATAAATATATATTACTTCACACAAACTCAATTTAGCTAACTAATTAAATAACTATATCAAATAACTAACTATATTATAGATAATATATGTTTTTACTTTTAAAAAGATCTTTACAATAAAGTCTATGACAGATACTCTGAGTATATTCTTATCTGTGAAACCACTGACCTACTGACCTTTAGTCATTAACTCTGTACATGGAGAACAACTGGTACAAAAATGACATGCACACAACCTAGCTATTTCAAGATTCGTCTTATGCTGAGCTGAGTGAGCTTTTTCAATGTCAAAGCATAAAAGGGAACTCAGACTGCATACTTATAGATCTTGATTACAAAGCCAAATTAATATAATTATTCTATACCCCCCAAAAAAAAAAAACACCCAGTTGATCCTCAATTAACAATGTTTTTAATGATCCTTTCACCTGTCATTTCAGATTACACTAACAAAGCTTGTATCTCCTTCTCCCGATTAGAACAATCTACCAAAACAACATCTGAAGCCGCAGCAATCCTCAACTCGTTTCCTTCATGGCTCCAAAAATAAACCCAGATGGATGGGTGGATCCGACCTCAGAAAGACTCACATGTAATACCATCACCATAAATTTTACAGACTTCTAGTGTGACTCCAAAGACACTCTGTAGAATAAAGTTGGCAATAGACAGGCACAACAAACATGCACCACTGGCCGCTCTGTTACTTCCGGCACAGCAATTGGCCTTGGACAGCAATTGGTTAAATAAATCCAATAAGGCAGGCCATACATGGGTCAAATTTCCAAAGAATTTTCTTTCAAAAATCGGATCTAAGTATTTTTGTTCGTATTTTGCACCATTAGTGGGCTGCAGCAATAGCCGAATTTCGTGCGGCAATCAAATTTGAGTAATCGGATTTTTTGAAAAACAAACGATTTTCTAATCAATGATGGGGGAATCATGCAAGAAATGTAATCGAAAAAGAAGTGCGCATGTGCAAGAAAAGTATATTCCAGGAAAGAAAAAAAGATTCCCAGACACAAAAATTATTTTCTGTAGCAACATGAGGTGAAATCGAAGGCTTGGTTGGCCGAATTTCGAAATCAATGGTGGCATCATCGGATCACAAAACGCACAAATTTTCTGATTTTCAAAAGAAAATTCTTTCGAAATTCCACTATGTATGGCCAGCCGTAGGTATTTAGAAACGACTGTAAAAAGTTATGTTAAAAGAATGGAGAAAAAAAGATCAAAACTAAAGAATGGTTGCAAAACTGATTTCCAACTACTCAATGGTTTGGGAGCTGCAATTAATGTGTACAACATCAATACAAAAAAATATGGTGAAAAGAATAAAAAAATCGTGCTACCCATAAACACCTAACCAAAAATTAAATGTGAACCAAATCTATATAAAGCCCTAAATAGGAATGATCAACAGTATGAATAATGAATATAAAAAATAAATGATTAAATAAAAATCACCAATAGCTGATTAAATAAAAAACCAACATTAATAACGAGTCCATGTGAGATGAATTGATAGAAGTAAACATCAATAATAAATAAATAAAAAACCATAAGTGCACAAAATTAGATTAATTTTAAAAAACATAACATGAACAAATAAAAAATGCACCAGTGCATTGTGAAGTGAAGTCCATAAATTATAGAAAATGCTGTCCTCAAAAATCTGTGAATAAAAAGAAAGGCTGTGTAGAATCTACCGCCAATTCAGCAGGAATGGGCCCTTACCAGAACGTTATGATCCCCCATTACAGAGGATCAAAGAGAGCATGCATTAGACCACAAATGGGCTCTACAGGACAGCAGCCACAATCACAGGTTCTGGAACACCCTCTCACAACCAATCATCGTGTAGGTACCATGGTACATAGAAAAAATAAGCACTCCAAATAGTGTAAAAACCCAACAAGTTTATTATCAAAAAAAGTAATGCACTTACGTTGTAGAAAAAGAAAGGCATGAAGTCTGGTGCGCCGGCCGGAGCACAAGCAGACAGCCCGTTCCTTCTGGATGTACGAAAGGAGCACAAGGTGACGTCAGCGCGTTGCTCCGTCCTACGCGTTTAGTAATAAGTGGACGCGTAGGACGTACGATGTAAGTTATTATGAAACGCGTAGGACAGAGCGCTGATGTCACCTCGTGCTCCCTCCATACATCCATAAGGAACGGGCTGCCTGCTTGTGCTCTGGCCAGCGCACCAGACTTTATGCCTTTCTTTTTCTACAACATTGTAAGTGCATTACTTTTTTAATAATAAACTGTTGTTGGGTTTTTACACTATTTGGAGTGCTTATTTTTTCTATGTACCACGTTACCTACATGATGATCTGATTGGTTGTGAGAGGGTGTTCCAGAACCTGTGATCGTGCCTGCTATCCTGTAGAGCCCATTTGTGGTCTAATGCATGCTCTCTTTGATCCTCTGTAATGGGGGATCATAACGTTCTGGTAAGGGCCCATTCCTGCTGAATTGGTGGATTCTACACAGCCTCTCTTTTTTTCACAGATTTTTGATGACAGCATTTTTTATAATTCATGGACTTCACAGTGCACTGGTGCATTTTTTTATTTGTTCATGTTATGTTTTTTAAGATTAATTTAATTTGTGCACTAAAAGGTATGTGTATTGTAATGTATAAATTCCACTTACACAGTCCATTCTGAGATAGAGCACTGTGTAAATCCCACTGTGAGCATAGTAGTACCATTAGCAGCCAACTTCCAGTGCCTGCACATTATTTGAATTGAAGTGGTCAGCTCTCACAGTGGGGTTTTCACAGTCTCGTACTTCAGAAAGTATAGAGCAGTGGAAAGTGCCTTCCCGAGTCCCATTTAAAAAAATAGTGGCTGGAGTATCTTCAACAAGAAAAGCTGTCAGGATACAAATATTGGAGGTGCTATTGCTGGCCTTGCTTTGAAGGTTCATGCACCGAAGACCATTATACTGCTCCTTGCTTTACAACTTAGTGATCCGATAAACCAAGCTGTGAAGCGAGGATTAGGATGCTTGCTCTGGTTGCTTGTACGGGCAATAAATGCTACAGCTTGCAGCTCCTACAGCTTGTTCTGTAACTTGTATAAAGCAGTGACTCGATAAAAAAAGAAACAAAAAAAACAGGAAGTCTACAAAGGGTTGGGAAAGTGTTCCCTTCCTGACCTATACCAAGTAAAAATAACTCAGTATTAGTCAATTTCAAGAACAGGAAAATAGGAATATGCTAGCAACTATACTGAGCTTAGTGCAGAGCTCAATGTAAAATATGGCTGTTCAGTGTGCTAAAAACCCTTACATTTTACATTATCTAGGGTATTTGTTATATGTTAATAAAAAAAATTGAGGGTGTATCAACATTTAAAATAAATGATCCTCAAACTATATGGATTTCTTATGCCCTGTACACACGGTCGGATTTTCGGACGGAAAATGTGTGATAGGACCTTGTTGTGGGAAATTCCGACCGTGTGTAGGCTCCATCACACATTTTTCATCGGATTTTCTAACACACAAAGTTTGAGAGCAGGATATAAAATTTTCCGACAACAAAATCCGTTGTTGGAAATTCCGATCGTGTGTACACAAATCCGACGGACAAAGTGCCACGCATGCTCAGAATAAATAAAGAGATGAAAGCTATTGGCCACTGCCCCGTTTATAGTCCCGACGTACGTGTTTTACGTCACCGCGTTTAGAACGATCGGATTTTCCGACAACTTTGTGTGACCGTGTGTATGCAAGACAAGTTTGAGCCAACATCCGTTGGAAAAAATCCTAGGATTTTGCTGTCAGAATGTCCGAACAAAGTCCGACCGTGTGTACGGGACATTAGAATGTAAAAAAAAAAAAAAAAGAAGAAGGATAGCAACTGTCATTAACTAAGTTTGAATAAAAGATGTCCCTACAAAGAAGATTAATAATACTCCCCTCCAGGGCTTTTTTTTTCTCAGAGAATAGGTACAGGAACTCATCCATGCCCGCCACACACACATACCTGCCAAATGGCATCAAATAGTAGCTCTTCCCTCTGCATAAACCCCTCCCTCCACTGCACTCATCTTCTCCCCCCTCCTTAAAAGCTCCACCATTTGTCATATTTCTTACCTTTGTTGCAATATTAAGCTGAAGCACCTATCTGGCTGTAGTACCTCCCAGCATACTATACTATACTACAGTCACCTGCAAGGGAGATCATGCAGTAGGAGCATCAACAACTGGTCACCAGGGAAAAAAATGGAGACCACAGAGGGTGCAGCCTACTACGCACCCTTTCCTGCCCATGACTGCACTGAACCCTGGGTACCTGTTCTCCCTGGTCCTTGTCCAGCACTGCGCAGGAGATCTGACCTGTGGGAGCTACTGGGAGATGAGCTTTCCCTTGTAAACGCAGAAGCTGGACTTCAGTGTTACCAAGTGATAGTGGTGAGCAGGTAGCAGAAGACCTGAGCCAGAGGTGGTGGAACTGAGTTCCCCCTAGTTCCTGCTGAAAAAAAGCCCTGCTCCCCTTTACGCCAAACAATATTAAGAATCTTCTATGCAAGAGCATCTCGTATGCATTTCTTAGTCACTTTAAAGCTGATTTCCAGGATTTATTTGTACTTTATACTTCCATTAGTCCAGCTTGTATGTATGTATTTATATCTTATACCTGAGGCTACTGGGAAACCTGGAAATCACGTAATAGTTGGAACCACAACGATAGCCACAACCTTTTAGGTCCTGCTTGGGTTCTGCATGAGCAGCTTCCCCTCTGCACACTGACTATTTGGGGTTATTTGCTCACCACCATTCATAAAAAGTTTTTTTTTCCAATGAATAAAAGGCATTCTCTGATTGGATGAGGTGGAGAGTATGGATGGTGACATCCCAATCTCCACCCCATCCAATCTGAGAATGTTTTTTTTTTCCATTGACAAAACTACGAGGTGTTTTATGGATGATGGAGGCACCAAGCAAGCAACCCCCTGTGGGCAGTGAGCAGAGGGGAAGTCACTCACACAGAACCCACACAGCACCAAGGACAGACTACTGTAGTGCTTTTCATCTTTGCCAGTGGCCCATCAGTTATGACACATGCATACTTACAGTACATTGTGCCAAGCTGGACCAACCTAAGAGTGCAATATAGATAATTCCTGGAGTTCAGCTTTAAATAAAAGTGGATATAAATCACAACCAGAACAACTAACGTTAAGTTTTAGAACCTAAAGTGTATGTCTCGCCAAAACTTGTTGTCTTAACTTACCATGGGAAAGGTTTAGCACCTTCTTTTTACTGTTAAAAAGGACTCTGTTAAGCTGGCCACACATATCGATTTGTGATAAATCTAGGTACGAGGATCACAAACAACTGATTTATCCTCGTTTAAAATAACGATGCAACACATATGGTATCAACTGAAATATGATCCATCAGAAACAAGTGAAAATGATCATTTAATTGATCTGTATTACAATTGGTTGACTGACACACACAAGATATTACCGTATATACTTGAGTATAGGCCGACCCGAATATAAGCCGAGGCACCTAATTTTACCACAAAAAAAAACAGGGAAAACTTATTGACTTGAGTATAAGCCTAGGGTGGGAAATGCAGCAGTTACTGGGTAAACAATGCCCATCTCCAGCCTCACTGTGCCCATCTGAACACTGATACAGTTTCCCAGCATTATATCAGTGTTCCGTCTATCAGAGAAGAGGAGTAGGCAGGCTATGTTACAATGGACGACTGCCGAACAGACTGCATGACAGCGGGAGACAAAAGAAGAAAGAAGAAGAAAGGTTTTATTCCTTCCCTACTCTTTAAAAAAAAAAAAAAAAAAAAAGTATATATAATTGCCAATAGGACATAGACAGCAAAAAGTAATTTTATGGAGGTCCTTTAAATCCCTACCTACAAAATGCTTTGGCTATGCTTAAAACCAAAAGGAAAGTTGTCTTGGAGACCTCATGTGGGACACAATGGGGACACAGACAGCAGTACAAAATAAATAAATACATAAAAGAAGTTTTATCCATATTATGCAACACCTAAAGAAAAAAGTTTTGACTTTATTAAACCGCATGTTTATCCAGTTTAGTTTATATAGCGAATCCATGCAAAACCCAAATTTTGTAGTTTTGGCTGCGGTTTTACTTAAAGCGGGGTTCCACTCAAATTTTTAACTCAATCTTACCCCCTTCAGTTAATTGCATAGATGTTCAAATGCCGCACAAAAAAATTTTTTATCGCTGTAATTACCTTCATATTGTACTTTATTGTGGCACTTCCTGTCTCTCCTCCCATGGGAGTAGGCGTGTTTATTGCCTTTCCCCGGCGCTGCACTGTCTCCTGGGAGCTTAGTGTCAGGCTTCCCAAGATTTAGTGCGGAAACAATGATCATGCGTGTGAACAAGCTGTGAATGAACAGCATTCACCGCATCCAGGAAATCAATGTTTGTGGGCTTCACATGCACACAAGCAAGATGGAAACAGCCAGCATCACATCTTTTAAATTATTCTTCAGTATGAAAACAGACAGAGGCGGAAATATTACACCCAAACTGAGTATTATTTTAGGATTAGCAAAGTGTCTCAATGACCTAAAAAAAAAAAAATGTAAAAAAAAAAAATTGGTCGCCGGACTCCCGCTTTAACACCTAAAAGGTAGTTATCTAGTCAAATTTCCATCAGAAAATGCACTGGTATATAAACCCCCAAGAATCCACCACCTTTCTGTTTTTCTGCTTTAATGACTCCCCCAATAACCCATGTACGTACCACCTCTGCTGTGTGAAGGCTGGGAACATTTTCTTGCATCGTGCCATACAACTCCGTCTGTTCCATTTCTTCAGAAACTAAAAAAGAAAAAAAAAAATGCTAATTGCTCTTGCATTTCACTTAGGACCAGTTGAGTATCCTTTCACAGAATACAGTAATTCATTTTCCACATTTTAACATATACAGTACATAGAAGTATTCACATCATCCAGGGTATTTTCCAAATCTAGAGATTAGCAGATGAGTAAAATTAAAGTACAACTAAAGGTAAAATGTTTTACTTCGTTTTGGGCAGAATGGAGATGGATGAGAGCAGTTTGTGGTCTGTGTCCCATTAGGGAAATTCACACTCTTTTCTTCCGTCAGATTTACCATTATCATTTAAAGTGAAAGTAAAAGAAAGCTCCAAAATTTGGGCTGTTCCCAGAAAAGTAATATAGTCTTCCAATGGGGACAATAGTTCTGGAGAACCCCAAGGAATTTCCATATTTTACAGGGACTTCCTCTAACTTCCTGTTTTGGGTATGGGACAGGAAATGAAGGGAAACCTCTCCAATAGGACAAAGATGACAAAAAATTAACTGACAGGGGTTATGACCCTCCTTTACTCGATCTAGAAAAAAAAAAAAAAAAAAAAAGATTTTTGCCTATAAGTCTAATTGAACTCTCAGTTAGATTCAGCTAAATACATTCCATGTGCATTAAAACAAAAAGTTTGTTTTCTTTAGAAAGCCTGTCCCTGCCACCCTGACTGTACATGACCATGCTTGAGTAAATGGCAATGGCTTCTGCATTGGTGTTTACCCATTCATGTAAAAGTGTTTACCCGTTCTCGTAAAAGTGGGGAGACGCGCCATACGCACATGCGTGGGTAAATGCCGATACAGACAAAAACAATTCCCTTGTGCTGGTGGCTGTATGTGGCACATGCGACACCACCACTTCTGTGATCTCTGGTAGTTTCTGGATCCTGTGCTGAGCAGCAGGCCTTAAAACTGTGAATACAGGTGGTTGGCCGCTCAGCACGGACGCAAAGGAAGAGAGGCGGGGCAGTGACGTTGCTCTCCATCTTGTCCAATTCTCTGAATGGCACCCATGCTGAGCAGCCAACCTCCTGTATTCACAAAGCATTAGGCCGACCGCTCAGCACAGCACCTGGAAGCAAGTGGAGATCTTTGGAGTAGAGGTGTTTACTTCAAGGATTTCCAGAATTTAGTGGCATTGGCCAGGTGTAGTATACGCATCGTTACATTGGTCCAAGCTGGACCATTGTAACTATGTATAAGATGTCAACGCCTGGTATTCTTCTTTAAGTGTGAACTGCAAAAAATTACACAAATATCTTCTCAAGCTATTAAAAATGAGCCTTCCAAAATCAAACTCCATAAAAGGATTTGCTCTTTGGTGCCTAAACCATTCATTAAAAAAAAATTAAATAGTCTTTTATAAACCCATCATACATTATTTGAAATGTAAGATTTTTCAGCTGTATCTTAGATCTGTAATAACATTGATTTCACCCTTCAAAGAGCCATAGAAAAAGAGTCTTCACAATATCCTTTATAACAAGCCAACAATACTCTGACACCAGTGTCTCTAAGGGCTAATTAACATAAAAGCTAATTATCACTAATTAAAAGTGATCTGAAGTGTGAAGGTTTATTGATGAACTAAAATATGCCAAATGAATATGAATAACTCATCCACACAACTCAATTCTACTCTGCGTGAATAACAAATATGTCAGAAAGAACATTTTGTAAAATCTTTTAATCTAACAGTATGGCAGGTTATCTCTCTTGGTAAATGTATAGTGACAAGATAAACGTCCAATTTATTCATGTGTCACTGTAACTAAATAGAATGGAATACAACTGACTGCCTCTAGGGGACTACAGCTGCAGGAAGAGGAAAGCCAATTGGATCCTCCAACTATGTTTATCAGCATGTCCAATAATTTTCCTACTTTGAAAGGATAATTATAAGCTATGACAATTATGGTATCATGCCATAATACTGTGCCATAAATATTGCATATTTATAAACATAAAAAAAAAAAAAAAAAAAAAAAAAAACAAAACCCATACAAAAGGAAAAAAAAAAAAAAAACTAGCGTTTCCAGTTTAGAATTCATAAGCAGAGGTGTAAGTTCACACCACATTCCCGTGTTCGGTGTGCATTTTCCTATGCACTTTTACATGCATTTTCAGTGTGTTCCAGTGCGTTTTTTTCCTTTTTCTTTATTGTAACATGTATGCTAGAATTTTCTTCGAGGTCATTTATTGCTTCTTCCTCAGGCTTCTCCATTGTTTAGGGTGCGCATCAGGGCAGAGAATCTTCATTGAACCCTCAGAGTGCTAAGGATGTCTGCTCGTATAAGCATAATCATGGTACTGGCCATTGCAATTTAAAGTGATTCTAAGGGCAAAAGATTTTTTACCTTCATGCATTCTATGCATGAACTGAAAAAAAAAAAAAAAAAAAATCTTCTGGGTTTAGCTCCAGCTTCCCTTACCTGGGCCCCAACTTGATCCAGACCCTGGCTTTCCCAGGACTCTCCCTCTCCTCATTGGCTCACACCGCAGCCAGTGAGCCAATGAGGAAAGAGCGGAGGGTGGGACCGTGCCACGCTGTGTGTGAATGAACAATGTCTATTCAAAGGAGCGCGGCTTGGGAGCGAGCCTGCTCAAGTGCCCCATAGCAAGAGGCTTGCTATTGAGGACACTCAGCAGGAGGAGGAGCCAGAACCACCATCAGGGGACTCAAAAAAAGTGGTTCGGGGGGGCAGCTCTGTGCAAAATTACTGCACTGAGCAGGTAGGTATAATTTTTTTTTAAATGGCAATCTTTAGGCCTCATGCACACTATAAAGCTATAAACTGCTGTAAAAATGACAAACAAAAAAAGCTAAGGTTTTAGCATTTTTTGCCAGCATTTAGCAGTGGTAGTCTAGAGTGTAAGCTACGTTTAGTAGCTTCAGTGTTAAGAAGCAGGCCACCCTTAACAACCAGTGAATAGTCCCCTTGTGACATTATCAACCAAGGGTATGCTGGGTTGGTGATGTCACAAGGGGGTGGTGCTATCATGCGACATCACCGGGTTGTCCCGTCCCTTTTTTTGGGGTCGGCGGTGGCGGGCGCCGTGATTGACAATGGATCGACAGCGGGGGGGGGAACATTTTGTGTTGTGTTTTATTTACTTTTTACGTGAATGAGTAGGGGTACTATGTTCACATGGTAAAGGAGGCTTACAGATTCCGATAAGCCCCCCACCCACAGATCCTCCACAACCACCGGCTAGGGTTGTGGGGAAGAGGCCCTTGTGCACATCAACATGAGGACAAGGTGCTTGGGGTGGCAGAGCCCCTCCTGCCCCAAAACACCCCCTCCCCAAGTTAAGGGCATGTGGCCTTGTATGGTTCAGGAGAGGGGGCACTCGCTTGTCCCCCCCCCCCCTCCCTTTCTTGGCCTGCCAGGCTGCATGCTCGCATAAGGGTCTGGTAGGCCATTTAAAAAGAAAAAAAAAAATTGGAGTGGGGTTCCCCTTAAAAATCCATACCAGACCCAAAGGGCCTGGTATGGATTGGAGGGGGACCCCAACGCCGTTTTTTTTCACATTTTTGTATTGCCAGCTGATCACTCATTCGTTGTTAAGGAGCAGGCCAGAAAGCCGGCCAGCATGTCATTAACAACCAGCTAATCACTGGTTGTTAAGGACGCTGGCAGCCTCCACTTCAAAAAATAAATTAAAAATTTGCTAAACGTTGGACACCAGCATTAGCAGAGTTTGCGAGAGTTTTGTAGGGTTTAGAAGCTGTCAGTGTTTTTTCTGCTAAGACGCTGCTGCTCCAGAACTCGCTGGCCCTGTGTTTTTTTACAGCTTCTAAATGCCAATGCCACTAAAAGCCTATATGTGCATGGACACATAATACAACATGGAGAGGTGTTTGAAAGCTGTTAAAAAAAAAAAAAGACTGACGCTTAATTTGTATTCCAATACTTATGTCAGCTTGTGATCTAAAGTGCCAACATGCACATACTTTCACTTATGTATACAGAAGTGGTGGCTGGTGCTCGATTATTCTAAACCAAAGCCACCCCCCCACTGGGAGAGGACCCTACCGTCCCCCCCGAGGCAGACATGAATGCAGGGAACACCCCCCCCCCCCCGCGGGAGATGGATGGCCTCCTTACCTTAGGAGGCAGATGTCCAGCCCTGGATGACTCCGATCTCCCCTCCTCCCTCCCTTGTCTGAGCCGGGGAGTGCTGGATGGCTGAGCCGCTGCGGGTGAGCCATCGTGGCAGCTGGCGGGTCGGTCGGTCTTCCCCTGCTTCGGCCGTGCGTCTCCTTCCTTCTCCCCCTTGGCCAATAAGACCACTTCTCCTTTCAGCCAATCAGGAAACGGGTCTCACGACCCACTTCCTGATTGGCTCGGATGAGAATCAGTGTTACAATAGCGAATATTCATTCGCTATTGTCACACAACTGGGTGGGCTTCGGCCCGAGCCCACCCTATTTTGAAGCCTATTAGAGCCTTTGGCTCGAATCACGTGCTTCAAAAAAAATACCCCCCTCATTGGAATCCATGCATCCGGCGCCCTGTATGTAGATTAGGGGCCGGACGGATTGGATGGGGGGCTGCCACTGGTATACAGTTCAAGTGAAAGCTACCTGGCCATAGTGGATGGAACTTATAATACATCCAGTAGCACTGTAACAGAAGGTGCAATCCAGGGTCCTACAACCATGCACGTGTTTAAGCATGTAGATCTATTGGTTTCTATGGGAAGCTGTACGCAGCACCTAAACAAACACAAAAATATCTCCATGCACTGGATCTCCCACTGCCAGCAAGTTCACACTACTCCTGTAAATACAACGTAACTTTATACCTCATGAAGAAGCGCTGTAAGACTGGGCATAGAGGTGTCTGCCCAATGTTTGATCAAAAAGTAAACAGATTTCCCCATCTACACAAATGAGATACATTGAGGAATCCTCCTTGCTGTTCTATTGTATTCTGATAGCAGGGCCTTCCAACATTCCCGTTTGAGAGATTGGGAACAGCTATAGATGGATCAAAATTCATCCATCTATGGCCAGCTTTAGAACCCTCAATACTAAATACCTTTAGTAAAAAAAAAATAAAAAATATGAGTAATCAAGAAACAAAATGTTGCCCATAAAAAAAGGAAAAATAAAAAAAAAAGTAATAGCACTAGCAGTCCCCCAAAGGCGGGAAATCAAACCTCTGGATAGGAAGAATTTATCAGTAAATAAAACAGCTATTTAGTAATTATCCTGTTTGGATTATGTCCAACAAATCACTAGAAGTCTGTTGCTCTGTAATCCAATCTGCTAAGCAATACACATCAGTCCACTGTATAACAATGAGGAACTTCACTGCAAAGTTTAGTACTCAGCAATACACCCAAGTCCACTGGGACATCACAGCAAAGTACAATACATACCCCCTTCAACTTGTATGGCTGTGACAAGTAGACACCTCTCTCTCTCAAGTCCATCTGACATGTCGGGATGAGGCTCCATGCTTAGGGAAGCACAGTGTCTAAGAGGTTAGCACTTCCGCCTTGCAGCACTAGGGTCATCAGTTTGAATCCAGGTACTCCAGTTTCCTCCCACACTCCAAAGACATACCGATAGGTTAAGTGGCTCTAGTATGTGTATGTATGAATGTGAGTTAAGGACCTTAGATTGTAAGCTCCTTGAGGGCAGGGACTGATGTGAATGTAAAATATATGTAAAGTGCTGCACACATTGACGGCACTAAATAAATAAAGCCTAGCTTGTAGTGTTGGAACTCTTTTACTCGCCCTGTCGGCTGCTCGCTGGTTGTTTCAAAGGTGTATAGTCCTCCTTCCCTCCATCGGGGGGGGTGTCCCATAGCAGGTGTCCCATAGCAGTTCTGACTTTATATTGTCAACTTCCTTTTTACAAACCCCTCCTCATTTACTCACATTACCCATTAACCTTTTCAGACTCCATTGTTGTCTTCATGGTGCAGGCATCAGTCAGGGTACACAGCACCTGTGGCCCCTGGATGGGAAAATACACCCACATTTTTTTATTATACAGCTCCAGGTGCCCACATGCATGAGGCAACAGAGTTGGTAACTATAACTGGGATCTCTTGGGTACCCACGACATAAAAGGAGCCAGGCACTGACTTGTGTATTTCCACTTTTACGGCAAAATTGGGATGACACCTATATTAGGTTTGTTACATGTCTCCATTCACATGTTCCCACAGGACTCCCTGTGGCCAGCAGGGGTGGTCAGTGTGGACCTGATTATGGTAAAATTCTTGCAGGCATACATAAAGTCACTGCCTTGCATGCACCATTCTTCACTACAGAGCCGCTGAAGCATTCACTGTGGGAACTGTCAGATATTACCGGGGGGAACTGTCAGATATTCCAACCCTGCAAGTGGTGATCTCATCATGGAGCTGCCGTGGCTTTCACAAACATCTGAGTAAGTGCCACTGATCAATACACATAGATCAGGTAATGTTCCAGCATATTTTCTATACATTTGTTGTTTTTATAGCTTATCAGGCTTTTCCCAGTCCTATAGACAATTACAGGAATTGTCCACGTACTAACATTTTTTTGGTATTCACAAAAAAATACTCTTTAGCCGAGCACCAGCAGAAACTTTTTTTATATAAGTCACTAAGTAATATACAAAACCAGTATACATTAAGGCTATGTTTCCACTAGTGCGTCCCCAAAGTCGCGCGATTTTGCCGCGATTTTTTACCGCGATTTTACCGCGACTTTTTACCGCGATTTAAAGCAATGCCTGTATCTATGGACCTCAAGTCGCATCAAAGTGGGACCAAAGTAGTGCAGGGACTACTTTGAAGTCGCTGCGACTTGAAGTCGCACAGATATGAACGGTACTCATTGGAAATCATGGGAAACAATTTGTCATGCGACTTTTCAGTCCCAAGTCGCATGAAAAGTCGCACTAGTGGAAACAGAGCCTAAGTGTATAGAAGGTGGGGAGGTTCCTATATGCTACTATAATGCAAGGGTCAGAATTAGCTGTGTCATATTGATTTGTACTGGAATAATTCCCATGAAATCTGAATTATTATTTTACAAGTCACACACACACACACACACACACACACACACACACACACACACAGTTCCTACCACATTCCATAGGTGGCTAGCCAGAAACAAGGAGTCAGAGGGTACAAAGGATTTTCCCAACTTACAGATCAAATGCTTCCAGCCCTTGAATGACCACATCATGTAGGTTTCTATGTCTAAAGATCAGTGTTCTCTCACGATCAGAAAAGACTTGACGATCATAACTGCTTTGCCTTTGTCAAAAAAAGTAAACTGCATGGTTGGTAGAAGAAATACAAATATTTGTTTTTCCATATGAAAAGCAACCAACGAGCAACGTGAAAAGCATAGCAGCCAATAAGAAATAATTAATACTTATCAGAAACGCTCATGTCAGCCCTAGAGAAGAATTAAACAATTGCCAAAATGATTCTTGTCTCTAAGTTTACTCGGCTGATTGCATTTAAACATTATGGTCAGCCCAGTCCGACTACCCAAGGATCAGCTTACACGTACATACAACCTTTCATCTGCCCCTGGAAGATCCAGAAAGACTGCATTTTTTTCTCCCTATATACAGGACCATATCAGGTGGTCAAATCTTCCAGATTGTTTTTACAAACCTCTAAGTTCTCTTTAGCCAGTAAATCCACATCAATACTACAGAGTAAAAAGAACTAAGTTTGTAAAGTAAAAAAAAAAAGTTTGAGGGCAATTCAATGATTAAATCATTTAATTAATAATTAAGACCAGCTTGGCATACGGAGACACACCAGTGTTCAGAGTAAGGCATGTAAAAGCTTCCTGCTCAAGGCTCAATGACTCTTCCCCGGCCCCATTCAGCTGCCAGTCTTGTGATTTCCCAACTGACGGCTGAATGGGGTCAGGGATTCTTGTTGACGTCATTACCCATATACAGCAGTAGTCATTTTTGGTTAATGGTGGGAATCTCCTATCTGGCAGCTGAATGGGGCCAGGGATACATTATTGGTTGCTGCACAGCTGACGGCGTCCTAACAGCCAATGATGTTATTCAGCCAACAGCATCCTAGCAACCAAGGACAGTATGCAGCTGACAGCATCCTAGCAACCAATGACAGCATGCAGCTGACAGCATCCTAGCAACCAAGGACACAGAAGGGCTGAACATGTACCAAGGATGTGTCCTGCATGGTAGCTCAGGGGAAGATTCCAAGTAAGGACAGGTGGGGGTGTGCATTTCCAGGTCTGCTGGCCTGAACAGACCCTGTTCCAGTTGCTGGTGGAACCTAAAAGGGGCGAGAAACTTGTTTTCAGAGCAAGGAAGGTAAATGTGATTTTGTTGCTTTATGAAGCCAATCTTCCAGAAAGGAAAAATGTGGAGTAATGTGCTATACTGTTTGAAAAATACACATGGGGAGGAAGCCCTAAAACACAAATCTAGTGTGTGAACCGACTCATTACAAAATATCAATTTCAAGCTAAATTCTCAGAATAGGGAAGTGTCTCCCAATGCACATACAATTTATTAATAAAAAACAAAAAGCTGCACTAACCTTGGTAAAAACTAATAAAATTGTGCATAGCCATAAATTAATAGTCCATATAGATCATCAAATCCATCAAACCGGAAAGATGAAGAAATATGTGTCCCTTTAAAATGTTCATCGTAACAATGATGTGAATGTTGTCACACCACGACCAAAAGAGTGCACCTCCACCACATAAAAGCCACGCTTACCAGATGGCAAGCTTAAGAAAGCTTGCAGCTATTGCCCAGCCAAGGCCTTTATCCTGAGGGAAATTCTGATGTCAGCTCATGGACGGATCACACTCCATGCGGGGTAAGGCCAAGCAGACGTCCTTATACTCTCAAAGGGACTAAGGAGTCAACTCAGTGGATAATTAGGCCAGGATAACCCAAAAAGAAAAACTCGCTATAGTGTAAAACCAACTACACATTTAATAGTAAAAATGGTAATGCACTTACAGCAAGGAGCAGAATAAAAGCATAAATAAAAAGCCGGCCGGTTTGCACAGACCACCCGTCCTTCCGGGATCGTAGCAAAGCAGTCACATCAGCACATCCCTCCTTCCAAAGCGTTTAGTCACAAGCATAGGCGTGCGCAAGGGGTGTGCCTGGGCATACCCTAATCCTGGAGTTTGCAACCCATCAATTGTGGGCAGGTGACTAGTAAGCTGCGATCCTTACTTGCCGACCCCCAGAACCTGGACAGTATAGGCGACTGGAGTGGAAATTAAGGGACCGATCTGTATTTTCTTCTGCAGCAGCTGAAAGTAGGCTTCTCCTCCTCCTCTCGCCGATATTCAGCTGCCACGGGAGGAAAATACAGGGGATTGGTACCAATGTATGCCACCCCTCTTGTCCCTTTTCTTTCTGCTGCCCAGGTCCCCCTGTGTGCTGCACCTGCTCCCCCCCATTGTTTTAAAGTGACGAGTGGGGAAGAGGCTGGTAAATGTGTCACAAAGGCATATGTGTTGGAGCTTTGAGGTGCACACCCTCATACAATAGGCTGCGCACACCTATGGTCACAAGATGACTTCATCTTGTGACAAAACTCATCAGGAGGAGAGACGTGCTGACGTCACCACGTTGCTACGATCCCGGAAGGACGGGTGGTCTGTGCAAACCGGACGGCTTTTTATCTATGCTTTTATTCTGCTCCTTGCTAAGTGCATTACCATTTTTACTATTAAAGGTTTAGTTGGTTTTACACTATAGCAAGTTTTTCTTTTTGGGTTATCCTGGCCTAATTATCCACTGATTGCAGAGCTGACTCCTTAGTCCCTTTGAGAGTATAAGGATGTCTGCTTGGCCTTACCCACCATGGAGTGTGATCCGTCCAGGAGCTGACATCAGAATTTCCCTCAAGATAAAAGGCCTTGGCTGGGCAATAACCGCAAGTTTAGATATGTGGTGGAGGTGCACTTTTTTGGTCGCGGTGTGACAACATTCACATTATCGTTACAATGAACATTTTAAAAGGGACACACATTTCTTCATCTTTCCGGTTTGATGGGTTCGATAATCTATATGGACTATTAATTCATAATTTATGATTATGCACAATATTATTAATTTTCACCAAGGTTAGCGCAGCTCTTTTTGTTTTTTGTCATTTTGTGTGCATCTCACAACAGGGCTCCAGCTTTTTATTTCATTTTGTTTAAAATTATTGTTCAACATCTGTTAGTGTGGTATTTTTCCATTTGCACATACAATTTATTCTCTGCAAGAAGTTAGAAAATATAGGGAGCAACTGTGTGCAACAATGACTTCTACCCCTTAGGCTCGGTTCACACTACTGAGATGCGACTTTGATGCAATTTACAGTGTGAGAATGTGGTGCAATTTTGCATATTCTACAGGGCCAAGTCAAACTGTAAATCGCACCATAGTAGTGCAGGAACCTTCTCCAAAATCGTAGAATTCAGCGTCACATTGATTAGAATGGGCGCCATTGAAAACAATGAGATTTCTCTTGTCTTGTGATGCAAGTCGCATCAGAAGTCGCACTATTGCAAATCAGGTCTAATCAATACACATTATCACCCCTAGTGAAGCTCTCTACAGCCTGATCTTCACCCAGTTTCACAAAGATGCTAGAATCAGGCACAGCTGGCAAAAATCCATGAGATGTCACTGTCAAGAAAACATCAAGTTTCTCATCTTCTAAATGATTCTCCCGCAGTGTCTGCTTTATAGCAAGCTTCTAATTGACATTTATGAGCTTAAGAATACTTCCAGATGCTGGTCTGTGTGCCCGATTTAGATATGATCAAGAATCTTAATGTTGCCACTGCCTAGCTCTGTTGGAAAGTATTAGAACCGGATGTTTAAAAAAAAATAGAAACAGGAATGCAAGTTACGATACAAACAGCTGTGTGAAGTTGGCACCCCATGTTTGTAAAACGTGAATAAAAATATACCATTCGTTTGTGCCGCGTTTGTGCTGATTTGTGCCGCAAAAATGAGCGTTTGTGCCGGTTCGGTTTCTGAGATATTAAACATTCAATTTAATGCAAGCCCCGCCCACTTTGCACCCCATGTCCCTGAATTTTAAAAACAAACGCGCCATTCGTTTGTGCCACGTTTGTGCTGGTTTGTGCCGCAAAAATAAACGTTTGTGCCGCTTTGGTTGCGGAGATATTGTGCGTTATAGTTGCTGTAACCCCGCCCATTTTGCACCCCATGTTCCTGAATTTTAAAAACAAACGCGCCATTTGTTTGTGCTGTGTTTGTGCTGGTTTGTGCCGCAAAAATAAATGTTTGTTCCGCTTTGGTTGCGGAGATATTGTGCGTTATAGTTGCTGTAACCCCGCCCATTTTGCACCCCATGTTCTTGAATTTTAAAAACAAACGTGCCATTCGTTTGTGCCGCGTTTGTGCTGGTTTGTGCCGCAAAAATAAACGTTTGTGCCGCTTTGATTGCGGAGATATTGTGCGTTATAGTTGCTGTAACCCCGCCCATTTTGCACCCCATGTTCCTGAATTTTAAAAACAAACGCGCCATTCGTTTGTGCCGCGTTTGTGCTGGTTTGTGCCGCAAAAATAAACGTTTGTGCCACTTTGGTTGCGGAGATATTGTGCGTTATAGTTGCTTTAACTCCGCCCATTTTGCACCCCATGTTCCTGAATTTTAAAAACAAACGCGCCATTCGTTTGTGCCGCGTTTGTGCTGGTTTGTGCCGCAAAAATAAACGTTTGTGCCGCTTTGGTTGCGGAGATATTGTGCGTTATAGTTGCTGTAACCCCGCCCATTTTGCACCCCATGTTCCTGAATTTTAAAAACAAACGCGCCATTTGTTTGTGCTGGTTTGTGCCGCAAAAATAAATGTTTGTTCCGCTTTGGTTGCGGAGATATTGTGCGTTATAGTTGCTGTAACCCCGCCCATTTTGCACCCCATGTTCTTGAATTTTAAAAACAAACGTGCCATTCGTTTGTGCCGCGTTTGTGCTGGTTTGTGCCGCAAAAATAAACGTTTGTGCCGCTTTGATTGCGGAGATATTGTGCGTTATAGTTGCTGTAACCCCGCCCATTTTGCACCCCATGTTCCTGAATTTTAAAAACAAACGCGCCATTCGTTTGTGCCGCGTTTGTGCTGGTTTGTGCCGCAAAAATAAACGTTTGTGCCACTTTGGTTGCGGAGATATTGTGCGTTATAGTTGCTTTAACTCCGCCCATTTTGCACCCCATGTTCCTGAATTTTAAAAACAAACGCGCCATTTGTTTGTGCTGTGTTTGTGCTGGTTTGTGCCGCAAAAATAAATGTTTGTTCCGCTTTGGTTGCGGAGATATTGTGCGTTATAGTTGCTGTAACCCCGCCCATTTTGCACCCCATGTTCTTGAATTTTAAAAACAAACGTGCCATTCGTTTGTGCCGCGTTTGTGCTGGTTTGTGCCGCAAAAATAAACGTTTGTGCCGCTTTGATTGCGGAGATATTGTGCGTTATAGTTGCTGTAACCCCGCCCATTTTGCACCCCATGTTCCTGAATTTTAAAAACAAACGCGCCATTCGTTTGTGCCGCGTTTGTGCTGGTTTGTGCCGCAAAAATAAACGTTTGTGCCACTTTGGTTGCGGAGATATTGTGCGTTATAGTTGCTTTAACTCCGCCCATTTTGCACCCCATGTTCCTGAATTTTAAAAACAAACGCGCCATTCGTTTGTGCCGCGTTTGTGCTGGTTTGTGCCGCAAAAATAAACGTTTGTGCCACTTTGGTTGCGGAGATATTGTGCGTTATAGTTGCTTTAACTCCGCCCATTTTGCACCCCATGTTCCTGAATTTTAAAAACAAACGCGCCATTTGTTTGTGCTGTGTTTGTGCTGGTTTGTGCCGCAAAAATAAATGTTTGTTCCGCTTTGGTTGCGGAGATATTGTGCGTTATAGTTGCTGTAACCCCGCCCATTTTGCACCCCATGTTCCTGAATTTTAAAAACAAACGCGCCATTTGTTTGTGCCGCGTTTGTGCTGGTTTGTGCCGCAAAAATAAACGTTTGTGCCACTTTGGTTGCGGAGATATTGTGCGTTATAGTTGCTTTAACTCCGCCCATTTTGCACCCCATGTTCCTGAATTTTAAAAACAAACGCGCCATTTGTTTGTGCCGGGTTTGTGCTGGTTTGTGCCGCAAAAATAAACATTTGTGCAGCTTTGGTTGCGGAGATATTGTGCGTTATATGTTGTCAAACCACATTGACTTTACACCTTGTTATTAAAGCTTACATACAGAACCTAAACTCAGATTGGGTTTCCTTAATGTAAAGCTCCTCCCACTGTACTGGCACTGCACTTCATATTGTACCCTGAAAAAGGCACCTCTGCCGGGTTAGCCCCTCATATCAAAATTTTTGAAAAAATCTTATGCAGTTTGTTAGATCTTTGTTAGATCAGGTTAGATCAACCGTTGTCTGCGTTAGATCTCACACAGAAGAAGCGATATTAACAGTTATTTGCTGGGGGGGCTAACCCGTCATCAGCCCCCCCTTATCAAAAAATTGACCAAACAGTTAGCTATTTTGGAAGCAATTTGTTAGATCCGGTATGATCAAGTGTTTTTAACGTTAGATCTCACATTATTAGAGACTTATTAAGTGATTAATGAGGGGGGCTGGCCCCCCCTTATCAAATTTTCGGGCCAAAAATCATTCGGGCTAATAGATATTCGTTAGATCCGGTAAGATCAAGAGGTTTTAACGTAAGATCTCACATCATTTCAGAGATTTCATATTCTTTGCCAATAACAACATCCAAGTTAGTAGTTAATTGTTAGATGAAGTTATTATTGCATTAAACCTAGCATGCACATGGCAGAAATCAGTAATAATCGCAATGTAAGTAGGGATAAAAGCTTGTTGCAGTTTGATCAGTGAGATGTTTTATTTAATCTATGATAAATACATAACAGTTCGTTATTTTATATGAGAAGTTAGGCCCCCGTGGCAGTAGCTTAAAATTAATAAATTTTGGCATCGCTGCTCTAAATTGTGGGCACAACTGGAACAGGCCCAGACTGACATTCTGCTGCCAGGGGCTCTGTGGTGCTATGACCAACTACCACCTGTGCTGAAGTTACACCCCATATTGGGTACGACACTCCGCATATGCTCCCAGGTCAGCACACAGAACCGGCTTTCTTCCCTGATTCCCCATTGCTCCCTATCATAGAAAAACCGTGGTTCCTCCCTGGTCTGGAACCGCAAATGTTTCGGACCCTAAGCCAAACAGGTAGGGTCCAGGCATCCCACTTCCTAACGGGAGGCCAATGGCCTTCCACAGTAGTGCTAATGAGCCCTTCAAACTTTCCTTGTGGACAGCGCTACAATTACAACACTTTCTCAATACTTTGCCTAATTCACAGGGATTTAATCGTCCCCTGACGTCCTTTGAAGCATACTGTTCCAAAGAGGGTTCCCTTCCACAGCTCTATCCAAAACATACGCCCTCTTGAACTGTCCGGCTGAACAACCACACTTACCGTTCTTGAACAAATGGGAAAGTAAGCTGGGGCGTACATTAACATCTGCTCAGATACAACATGTCCTCAGATTTTCGTTGAAATCATCGGTTTGTACAAAAATTAAAGAGACCAACTATAAACTGTTAACAAGGTGGTACCTCACCCTGCAACTACTGACCAATGTTGGAGATGCCAGGGGGATGGAGGAACACGACTTCACATATTTTGGTCGTGCCCTAAATTGATCCACTTCTGGGAGACAGATAAACCACGCAAAAATTTACGGAATACAAGGTTCCTGGTGATCCAGCTTTTTCCTGCTACATGTCTCCTCCATCTGAGCCAAACTCTATAAAAACTCCATTCCAAATGAGATGGAAGATCGAGTACTCACTGCACAACACCAACAGGAAAAATACTCTAACACTTGGGGACTATGGAACCAGATTGTCGTCTCCGCAGAGGGTACTGCCCTTCTTGGGACTTAATGTCACAGAAAAGTTCCGGAGCCCATTCATCATAGTTATCCTGAACCAACGCCATTTCACCCCCCCCCCCCCAGCCTTACCTCCCCCCCCCTTCTATCCTTTTACCTTTTCCATCCTTTTTTCCTTACCTTCTTTGATTATTGAAAATGAGAAAATAGTTTTGGGCGACAGCGGGTCTTGCTCCACAGCCCATTTTCCATCTTTAATAAAAACTGATAGGCCAGGAGGTAAGCAGCCTTTTGAGCAGTGTGCCGAAAAATGTTTTCAAAGAAATTGAGCGTACCGATTTTATAACAAAAAAAGTCAACTTCACAATCTCAATCACGAAAAGGATTTTTTATAAAGTAAATGCTGTAAACTACTTTAGCAGTGAGAAATTAACATCCTGCACTCTCACGCCTCAGATCAACCCCAATTCATACACCTTCACACCTCAGATCACTGTATCACCTGAAAATCTGCCCCACCACTGTACCCCCCTGCACATCTGCCCCACCACTGTAACCCCCTGCACATCTGCCCCACCACCGTACCCCCATGCTCTTCTGTCTCACTGCTGAACCATCTTCTCATCTGTCCTAACACTGAACTTATCTGCTCATCTGCCCCACCACTGTAACCCCCTTTCTCATCTGTCCCACCTCTCTAACCCCCTTTCTCATCTGCCCCACCACTGTAAACCCCTTTCTCATCTGCCCCACCACTGTACCTCCCGCACATCTGTCCCACCTCTGTTCCCCCTGCTCATCTTCCCCACCTCTGTAACCCCCTTTCTCATCTGCCCCACCACTGTAACCCCCTTTCTCATCTGCCCCACCTCTGTAACCCTCTTTCTCATCTGCCCCACCACTGTAACCCCCTTTCTCATCTGCCTCACCTCTGTAACCCCCTTTCTCATCTGCCCCACCTCTGTAACCCCCTTTCTCTTCTGCCCCATCACTGTACCTCCTGTACATCTGTCTCACCTCTGTTCCCCCTGCTCTTCTGCCCCACCGCTGTAACCCCCTGCTCATCTGTACCACTAATGTACCCCCTTTCTCATCTGCCCCACCTCTGTAACCCCCTTTCTCATCTGCCCCACCACTGTAACCCCCTTTCTCATCTGCCCCACCTCTGTAACCCCCTTTCTCATCTGCCCCACCACTGTAACCCCCTTTCTCATCTGCCCCACCTCTGTAACCCCCTTTCTCATCTGCCCCACCTCTGTAACCCCCTTTCTCATCTGCCCCACCTCTGTAACCCCCTTTCTCATCTGCCCCACCTCTGTAACCCCCTTTCTCATCTGCCCCATCACTGTACCTCCTGCACATCTGTCTCACCTCTGTTCTCCCTGCTCTTCTGCCCAACCACTGTAACCCCCTGCTCATCTGTCCACCAATGCACCTCCTTTCACATCTGCCCCACCGCTGTACCCCCCTGCTCTTCTGTCCCACCGCTAAACCCCCTTCTCATCTGCCCCAACACTGAACCCCTCCTGCTCATTTTCCCACCACTGTAACCCCCTTGTCATCTGGCCCAACACTAAACCCCTCCCCCGCTCATCTGCCTCATCACTGTACCCCCCTGCTTTTCTGTCCCACTGCTGAACCCCCTTCGCATCCCTCCCACCACTGCACCTTCTGCACATCTGCACCACCACTGTACCCCCTTGCTCTTCTGCCCCACCACTGTAACCCCTCTGCTCATCTACCCCATCAATGTACCATTTTTCTCATCTGCCCCACCACTGTACCTCTCTGCACATTTGCTCCACCGCCATATTCCCATGTTCTTCTGTCTACTACTGAATCACCTTCTCATCTGCCCTACCACTGTAACCCGCTTTTTCATCTGCCTTACTAATGTACCTCCTGCACATCTGTTTCACCTCTGTACCCCCTGCTCTTCTGCCCCACCTATGTTCCCCCTGTTCTCCTGCCCCACCACTGTAACCTCCTGCTCATCTGTCCCACCAATACACCTCCTTTCACATTTGCCCCACTGTTCTACCCAACCTGCTTTTCTGTCCCACCACTGAACCTCCTTCTCATCTGCACCAAAACTGAACCCCCCTGCACATTTGCCCCACGGCTGTACCCTCCTGTTCTTCTGTCCCACATCTAAACCCCTCCTGCTCATTTTTCCCACCACTGTACCCTCTTCTCATCTATGATATGTGTGATATGCAGAGTGGTAAAAGGAAGCAGAGATGAGACACATCTACTTGTCCTGGCACACTCATCCAGCTGATCCACCGCTCACATCCAGACCACGTGCTTGTATGTGATGTATGGGATGTGTGGGATGTATGTGATGTATGGGATGTATGTGATGTCACATACGAGCATCTGGAATGGATGTGCAATGATGAGCTCAGGTCAGGGGCATTTTCTGAAAGCAGAGGGCTTGTGTGCAGGATCATAAGTTGGGCCCCTGCAGCTGAGGAAAAGTTTTTGTGCCGCAGCAAAAGTTGGGTGTGATTTTCATTGCGCTGAATATAAGGGGGGGCCAGCCCGTCCATATGTACCACCTAATATCTCTATTTTGATGTGGAATATCTCTGAAATGATGTGAGATCTAACGTTAAAACCACTTGATCTTACCGGATCTAACCAATATCTATTAGCTTGAATGATTTTTGGGGCGAAAATTTGATAAGGGAGGGCCAGCCCCCCCACATTAATCACTTAATAAGTCTCTAATTATGTGAGATCTAACGTTAAAAACACTTGATCATACCGGATCTAACAAATTGCTTCCAAAATAGCTAACTGTTTGGTCAATTTTTTGATAAGGGGGGCTGATGACGGGTTAGCCCCCCCAGCAAATAACTGTTAATATCGCTTCTTCTGTGTGAGATCTAATGCAAACAACGGTTGATCTAACCTGATCTAACAAAGATCTAACAAACTGCATAAGATTTTTTCTAAAATTTTGATATGAGGGGCTAACCCGGCAGAGGTGCCTTTTTCAGGGTACAATATGAAGTGCAGTGCCAGTACAGTGGGAGGAGCTTTACATTAAGGAAACCCAAGCTGAGTTTAGGTTCTGTATGTAAGCTTTAATAACAAGGTGTAAAGTCAATGTGGTTTGACAACATATAACGCACAATATCTCCGCAACCAAAGCGGCACAAACGTTTATTTTTGCGGCACAAACCAGCACAAACGCGGCACAAACGAATGGCACGTTTGTTTTTAAAATTCAGGGACATGGGGTGCAAAGTGGGTGGGGTTGCAGCAACTATAACGCACAATATCTCCGCAACCAAAGCGGCACAAACGTTTATTTTTGCGGCACAAACCAGCACAAACCCGGCACAAACAAATGGTGCGTTTGTTTTTAAAATTCAGGAACATGGGGTGCAATGTGGGCGGGGTTGTAGCAACTATAACGCACTATATCTCCGCAACCAAAGCGGCACAAACATTTATTTTTGCGGCACAAACGCGGCACAAACGAATGGCGCATTTGTTTTTAAAATTCAGGAACATGGGGTGCAAAATGGGCGGGGTTACAGCAACTATAACGCACAATATCTCCGCAATCAAAGCGGCACAAACGTTTATTTTTGCGGCACAAACCAGCACAAACGCGGCACAAACGAATGGCGCGTTTGTTTTTAAAATTCAGGAACATGGGGTGCAAAATGGGCGGGGTTACAGCAACTATAACGCACAATATCTCCGCAACCAAAGCGGCACAAACGTTTATTTTTGCGGCACAAACCAGCACAAACGCGGCACAAACGAATGACGCGTTTGTTTTTAAAATTCAGGAACATGGGGTGCAATGTGGGCGGGATTACAGCAACTATAACGCACAATATCTCCGCAACCAAAGAGGCACAAACATTTATTTTTGCGGCACAAACCAGCACAAACGCGGCACAAACGAATGGCGCATTTGTTTTTAAAATTCAGGAACATGGGGTGCAAAATGGGCGGGGTTACAGCAACTATAACGCACAATATCTCCGCAATCAAAGCGGCACAAACGTTTATTTTTGCGGCACAAACCAGCACAAACGCGGCACAAACGAATGGCGCGTTTGTTTTTAAAATTCAGGAACATGGGGTGCAATGTGGGCGGGATTACAGCAACTATAACGCACAATATCTCCGCAACCAAAGAGGCACAAACATTTATTTTTGCGGCACAAACCAGCACAAACGCGGCACAAACGAATGGCGCATTTGTTTTTAAAATTCAGGAACATGGGGTGCAAAATGGGCGGGGTTACAGCAACTATAACGCACAATATCTCCGCAATCAAAGCGGCACAAACGTTTATTTTTGCGGCACAAACCAGCACAAACGCGGCACAAACGAATGGCGCGTTTGTTTTTAAAATTCAGGAACATGGGGTGCAATGTGGGCGGGATTACAGCAACTATAACGCACAATATCTCCGCAACCAAAGAGGCACAAACATTTATTTTTGCGGCACAAACCAGCACAAACGCAGCACAAACGAATGGCGTGTTTGTTTTTAAAATTCAGGAACATGGGGTGCAAAATGGGCGGGGTTACAGCAACTATAACGCACAATATCTCCGCAACCAAAGCGGCACAAATGTTTATTTTTGCGGCACAAACCAGCACAAACGCGGCACAAACGAATGGCGCGTTTGTTTTTAAAATTCAGGAACATGGGGTGCAATGTGGGCGGGATTACAGCAACTATAACGCACAATATCTCCGCAACCAAAGAGGCACAAACATTTATTTTTGCGGCACAAACCAGCACAAACGCAGCACAAACGAATGGCGTGTTTGTTTTTAAAATTCAGGAACATGGGGTGCAAAATGGGCGGGGTTACAGCAACTATAACGCACAATATCTCCGCAACCAAAGCGGCACAAACGTTTATTTTTGCGGCACAAACCAGCACAAAAGCGGCACAAACGAATGGCGCGTTTGTTTTTAAAATTCAGGAACATGGGGTGCAAAATGGGCGGGGTTACAGCAACTATAACGCACAATATCTCCACAACCAAAGCGGCACAAACGTTTATTTTTGTGGCACAAACCAGCACAAACGCGGCACAAACGAATGGCGCGTTTTTTTTTTAAATTCAGGAACATGGGGTGCAAAATGGGCGGGGTTACAGCAACTATAACGCACAATATCTCCGCAACCAAATCGGCACAAACGTTTATTTTTGCGGCACAAACCAGCACAAACGTGGCACAAACGAATGGCGCGTTTGTTTTTAAAATTCAAAGACATGGGGTGCAAAGTGGGCGGGGCTTGCATTAAATTGAATGTTTAATATCTCAGAAACCGAACCGGCACAAACGCTCATTTTTGCGGCACAAATCAGCACAAACGCGGCACAAACGAATGGTATATTTTTATTCAGGTTTTACAAACATGGGGTGCCAACTTCACACAGCTGATACAAACACCGATTCCTGACTACTGCCCTAAAAAAAACTTTTCCATCTGGCCTTTAGACAGAAAGGAACATTTCCTACATGCAATTGCTACAAAAAGTACAATGAGAAATCTATCTGCAAACACTTCAAAAAGAGGTTGTTAGTCTTTCCAGATACATGTAATAACAACTACTTACTGAATAGACTACCAATGGCTGCTTTACAGTACAATCAGTCCTACTGGACAGAAATTCTTAAGACATCCAACAGATATTGCCAGAAACAAAAATGGTAAGAGTTAAAAAATCAATCCCAGGCAGATAAAAAACACTAACTGTATTAATGATAAAAAAAAAAAAAAAAGGGAAGGATTGCAATAATTGCAGGTGCCCGATTTGGACCAGATAATAATCTTCTATATAAAACTGCACAGTAACACTGTGGCTAGCACTTGCTGAATCAGGTTCATGTGCTGGCATTGAACATACTGACAATAATAGTAGAACTGTAGATAGAAAAAGAGAGCATGTATGTATGTATGTATGTATGTATGTATGTATGTATGTAGGTAGAGGGGTGATCGTGCCCTCCCAGTGAGCCAGCTGGGTTGTGTTGACCAAGTGACAATTTTCAAATGGTTGTAAAAAACAAAAACAAACCAAAAAAAAAAACAGCAAGACAAAAGGCATAATGAGCTAGTATGCATCACATACTGGCTCATTATGAAATACTTACCTTAGATTGAAGCTGTTGCAGCGGTCCCCACACACCGCCGTGACCGGCCAGATGTCTCCCAGAGTTATTTCCAGGTTCGCATGTGCGCGGGTGTCGCGGGTCACGGCACGGCTCCTGAAGAAATGGCATGAGCGGGCCGTGTCACTGTGCACTGAAGAAGTCGGCACATGCGGATACTGTGAATATCTCCTAAACTGTGCAAGTTTAGGAGATATTCACAGTACCTACAGGTAAGCCTTATTATAGGCTTACCTGTAGGTAAAAGTGGTGCAACAGGGTTTACAACCACTTTAAGCCAAACTAGAAAAGAAAAACGATTAGATTGGTTAGAACAGGGGTGCTCAAACTTTTGAAAAGCACTGGCCACTTAAGTGATTTGGTAAGCAGTCATGGTCCATAATGAAATGAAATGGTTCAGAATTTCTCATTTTTTATTTTAAAATAGCATAATGAGAATTTTAAACAATCAGAATAATAATTTTCCGTGGGACCAATCCACATTGGATGTTTATCCACTGTTTAATCACAAAAATCACATATTTTATTAACCAGATCACCATTAATCCCACACTCACGCTCAGGTGTGACCAGACAAAAAAGCTCAAAACCAGCATTGCAGCCTTCACCATTTCAGGGTCTTTGCAGCCATCCCTTGAATTGCCAAAATTAGGATTGTGGACAATCTAAACAAAAAACACAACAGAACAAGGAAGCGTATGCCCTAGTAGTGCAATAGAACGTCTTTACTAAGCAAAAGATGAAATGACACATAATGCACTCACGTGTTCCCGAAATGACACCAAGCTCATCATACAACTGTCAGAATCCACCTTTAGAACCCCTATATGGATGTCACTGGATGTAATTCATTCAGCTAAAGGCTCCTCTTTTTGAGTGTTAGGAAAGAATGAGAAGAGCAGGGAGACGGCTGCCATAGCAGCTTGTGGGTATGACAGCTGATAGGATAATGAAGAAGAACTGATAATCATTCAGTGGAGCAGTGTGCACCCTAGGGAGCCTGTGCAGGTTGCCATTGGTTTGAGGTCATGGCCACATAAGATGGCTCAGTGGATCATGGGTTAAACATGCCTGAGTTAGAACATTTTCGATAGGAGTGTTGAACATGTTCTAAACGGACCTGACACTTCCCTGATCTTTTTTATTGTGACAGCCAGTGGGGGGAGGGGATCCCCACTAGCTGTCACAATAAAAAAAAAAAGTGGCCAAACGGGGCTCCGCCCATCACTCGTTCACAGTCCTCTGTGAATAGAAAACTACAAGGTACGGCAGCCTTTGTGGCTGTCAGCTTGTAGTTTTCAATGAACTACCACGGTGCTGTGGTTGTTAATTGAGGCCGGGTTCACACTGTCTTCGGATGCAGCTCACAGCAGGGGTCCAGTCCTTCCCTGTTCTCTATTTCAGGGACAAATCAGGCCCGAATTTTTGCCTGAATTCAGACCTAAAAAAACTAAGACAAAGACGCACAGGGCCCCTGTGCAATCCGCTCTGCGGCCACCCTGGAACTGTGTGAACCGGCTCCATTGAGAGGCGGGCACACTCTCCTGTCATGTGAATTGGAATGCGGGGAAATCCACATCCAATTTGCATCAGTGTGAACCCAGCCTGAGTGTTCCTAACAGAATGTATCTGGGGTGGGGGGATGGGTGAACAGCGGGGAAAGAAAAAAAAAAAAAAAAAAGATAGGCAAGTAATCATGAGCAAAGCACAGGTTCAATTCAAAACCTCCAGGATCTCCTAAACTGCCCATTTTATAGATTGAAATAAAATATCTGAGCAGTGCTTGCAGGACCATAAATAAAAGGTGAGGCATACAGCAACATGATAGGATTTAGCTTGATCATCACATGTAAGCTGTAATACCATTCAGAAATCTGAAAACACCTGTACATAAATTGAGAAAATTGACATTGTATGCTGTTTGTGTTGCCTGTTTTATGTGTTAAAAAAAAAAAAAATAAAAAAAAAAAAAAAGAGATTTACACCTTAAAACAAGATATAAAACAAAAATAAAGTGCAGGGCTGCACTGTTTACATTTTGTTTTATATGAATTATCGTCCATATAGAATACAGGAGGCTTGTTAGGGGGAGTTGTCAGCATACGTCTATTGGATTGCTAGTCAGATAGCTATGCATCAACCTGAAAAACAGTTCTGTACCTTTCAGATGCTGCATGTAAAAAAGTAGACAATGGGATCCCAGATTACTGGGAGGGGCTGGGGAAGACCCGGCTGTCATGGTGCACGTTGGCACCAATGACAAAGTCAGAGGCAGATGGAGTGTCCTAAAGAACGATTTTAGGGACTTAGGAGCTAAATTGAGGAAAAGGACCTCCAAGGTAGTATTCTCAGGAATACTACCGGTACATCGAGCCACACCAGAAAGGAAGAGGGAGATTAGGGAAGTAAACAAGTGGCTGAAGAGCTGGTGTAGTAAGGAGGGGTTTGGGTTCCTGGAGGACTGGGCCGACTTCTCAGTTGGTAACCGGTACTATAGAAGGGACGGACTGCACCTAAATGAGGAGGGTGCAGATCTGCTGGGAAGGAAGATGGCCAAAAAGTTAGAGGGGTTTTTAAACTAGGCGATGGGGGGGAGGGTCCAGAGGCAGAGATAGCCAGCGCGGAAGATATTCCAGAGGGTAGTATTGGGGGCATTAGTGGTAGGTTAACCAAAGCACAAAAACACAAGGTGAGTATAGTAGCAAGTCCTAGTTGCAATCTCGAAACACCCAATACGAGGACAATATGCGACCGGTCTAAACTATGTGGCATGTTCACCAATGCCAGGAGCATGGCGGACAAGATGGGTGAACTAGAGATACTGTTGTACGAGGAGGATTTGGATTTTGTGGGAATTTCAGAGACCTGGTTCAACAGCTCTCATGATTGGCTGGCAAACATTCAAGGGTATACCCTATACCGCAAGGATAGAGAGGGTAAAAAAGGGGGAGGGGTATGCCTATATATCAAGAATAATGTACAAGTGAATGTGAGAGATGACATCAATGAGGGAGCTAGAGAGGAGGTGGAATCCTTATGGGTAGAGCTCCAAAGGGATAAAGCTAAGGGGAAAATAATACTGGGAGTATGCTATAGGCCCCCAAACCTGAGGGAGGAAGTGGAGACGGATCTCCTATCACAAATTGGATTAGCAGCAAGAATGGGAAGTGTTATCATAATGGGGGATTTTAATTATCCAGACATAGACTGGGCGGAGGGAACCGCACATTCATTTAAGGCTCGCCAGTTCCTTAATGTCTTGCAGGACAATTTTATGGGTCAGATGGTAGACGCACCAACTAGAAATAAAACATTACTGGATCTACTGATTACCAACAATACAGACCTGATCACGGATGTGGAAATGCGGGGCAATTTAGGTAACAGTGATCACAGGTCAATTAGTTTCAGTATAAATCACACAAATAGGAAACATAAAGGGAATACAAAGACACTGAATTTCAAAAGAGCCAACTTCCCTAAACTACAAACCTTGCTAAAAGGCATAAACTGGGATAAAATATTAGAAACAAAGAATACGGAGGAGAGATGGGTTTGCTTTAAGAGCATATTAAATAAGGGCATTAGCCAATGTATCCCATTGGGTAATAAATTTAAAAGAGCGAACAAAAGTCCTGGATGGCTTAACTCCAATGTAAAAATGCATATAAAAGCAAAGGAGAAGGCCTTCAAAAAATACAAGGTTGAGGGATCATCCTCAGCATTCAGACTTTATAAAGAATGCAACAGGATATGTAAAGGTGCAATTAGGACAGCTAAGATAGAACATGAAAGACACATAGCGGAGGAGAGCAAAAAAAATCCCAAGAAATTCTTTAAGTATGTAAACAGTAAAAAAGGGAGGACAGACCATATTGGCCCCATAAAGAATGAGGAAGGACATCTGGTTACAAAGGATGGGGAGATGGCGAAGGTATTGAATTTATTCTTCTCCTCAGTCTTCACGAGTGAATCGGGGGGCTTCAGTAACCAAAACTGCAGTGTTTATCCTCATGACACAACACAGGAAGCACCTCCATGGTTAACAGAGGACGGAATTAAAATTAGACTTGAGAAACTTAACATTAATAAATCACCGGGATCAGATGGCTTGCATCCGAGGGTACTTAGGGAACTCAGTCAAGTGATTGCCAGACCGTTGTTCCTAATTTTTACAGATAGTCTACTGACTGGAATGGTACCAGCTGATTGGAGAAAAGCCAATGTAGCACCTATATTTAAAAAGGGCCCAAAATACATCCCTGGGAATTACAGACCAGTTAGCCTAACATCGATAGTATGTAAACTCTTGGAGGGGATGATAAGGGACTATATACAGGATTTTAGTAATACGAACAATATCATTAGCAGTAATCAGCATGGATTCATGAAGAATCGTTCTTGCCAAACCAATCTATTAACCTTCTATGAGGAGGTGAGTTGCCATCTAGATAAAGGAAGGCCTGTAGACGTGGTGTATCTGGATTTTGCAAAAGCATTTGACACAGTTCCCCATAAACGTTTACTGTACAAAATAAGGTCTGTTGGCATGGACCATAGGGTGAGTACATGGATTGAAAACTGGCTACAAGGGCGAGTTCAGAGGGTGGTGATAAATGGGGAGTACTCAGAATGGTCAGGGGTGGGTAGTGGGGTGCCCCAGGGTTCTGTGCTGGGACCAATCCTATTTAATTTGTTCATAAACGATCTGGAGGATGGGATAAACAGTTCAATCTCTGTATTTGCAGACGATACTAAGCTAAGCAGGGCAATAACTTCTCCGCAGGACGTGGAAACCTTGCAAAAAGACCTGAACAAATTAATGGGGTGGGCGACTACATGGCAAATGAGGTTCAATGTAGAAAAATGTAAAATAATGCATTTGGGTGGCAAAAATATGAATGCAATCTATACACTGGGGGGAGAACCTCTGGGGGAATCTAGGATGGAAAAGGACCTGGGGGTCCTAGTGGATGATAGGCTCAGCAATGGCAGGCAATGCCAAGCTGCTGCTAACAAAGCAAACAGAATATTGGCATGCATTAAAAGGGGGATCAACTCCAGAGATAAAACGATAATTCTCCCGCTCTACAAGACTCTGGTCCGGCCGCACCTAGAGTATGCGGTCCAGTTCTGGGCACCAGTCCTCAGGAAGGATGTACTGGAAATGGAGCGAGTACAAAGAAGGGCAACAAAGCTAATAAAGGGTCTGGAGGATCTTAGTTATGAGGAAAGGTTGCGAGCACTGAACTTATTCTCTCTGGAGAAGAGACGCTTGAGAGGGGATATGATTTCAATTTACAAATACCGGACTGGTGACCCCTCAATAGGGATAAAACTTTTTCGCAGAAGAGAGTTTACCAAGACTCGTGGCCACTCATTAAAATTAGAAGAAAAGAGGTTTAATCTTAAACTACGTAGAGGGTTCTTTACTGTAAGAGCGGCAAGGATGTGGAATTCCCTTCCACAGGCGGTGGTCTCAGCGGGGAGCATTGATAGCTTCAAGAAACTATTAGATGAGCACCTGAATGACCACAACATACAGGGATATACAATGCAATACTGACACATAATCACACACATAGGTTGGACTTGATGGACTTGTGTCTTTTTTCAACCTCACCTACTATGTAACTATGTAACTATGGGGGTGGATTTACTAAAAATGGAGAGTGCAAAATGTGGTGCAGCTCTGCATAGAAACCAATCAGCTTCCAGGTTTTAGTTTCAAAGCTTAATTGAATAAGCTGAAGTTAGCAGCTGATTGGCTACTACCATGCATAGCTGAAACAGATTTTGCAGCAGTTTTAGTAAATAAACGCCAAAGTATTTCTTTATATTCTCAAGTACCTCTTTATATTCTCAAGTACCTCAAGTACCTCTTTGAAGTGTCCTACATAGAAAAAAAAAAAAAAAAAAAAAAAGGAACATATACGAAGTTATACTTGCATTAGGCGATGCAGCAACATTCCACTCTGCATTGTAGAAAGCACCAATATGAACTATCACAGAATAAATGCCACGACGGTCTCTAGCACACAATCTATATCATACCATATATCATTTTACACAACTAAAGCATGACATAGTCTAAATGATGATTGGTTGATCTCATTCTCAGTGGATATATGCAAAGACAACGACACACGCAAGCTTGTTATTGCAATCCTATATTCTCTTTACAGCTTGTTGTCTCTATACAGTGCTCCAGTTAGCCAATTCCCCAATGGTAATAAGCATGTCACAAGTACATTATACCATATACACAGAAACAATGTAGAGTTCATTTTAGGGATAGCTTTGCTATTGTGAGTAGGGATGAGTGAATTTACTTGGGTTTGATTCACAGAGGGGGTTCATTGTCAATGACACGGTATTCTGTCATCACATATTCTACATATGCAATTCATTTCTCAATTGACAACTCTTACACGTGTGAACTTTTACATGTATTTTACTTACATATTGACAGTTGGATTATTGTATGTGGTCAACATTATATTTAACCACTTGCTTACTGGGCACTTAAACCCCCCTCCTGTCCAGACCAATTTTCAGCTTTCAGCGCTGATGCACTTTGAATGACAATTACGCGGTCATGCAACACTGTACCCAAATGAAATTTTTATCATTTTTTTTTCCCAACAAATAGAGATTTCTTTTGGTGGTATTTGATCACCTCTGCGGTTTATATTTTTTGTTAAAAAAATTAAAAAAAAAAAAAAAAAATTATATTTTTTTATATTTTGTTTTAAAATTTTGCAAACAGGTAATTTTTCTCCTTCACTGATGTACGCTGATGAGGTGGCAGTGATGGGCACTGATGGGTGGCAATAATGGGCACTGGTTGGTTACACTGATAGGCAGCACTGCTAGGTGGCACTGATTGGCACCACTGATGGGCATTGATAGGTGGCCCTTGTGGGCATTGATAGATGGCACTGGTGGGCACTGGCAGGTGGCAATGGTAGGGGGTACTGGTGGGCACAGATGAGACAGATTTGTCTCTTCCTCTTCAGGACCGATGTCAGTGTGAGAAGAAAAAAAAAAAAAGACGATTACCGAGCTTTTGTTTGCATCATGTGATCAGCTGTCATTGGCTGACAGCTGATCACGTGGTAAGGGGCCAGGATTGGCCCCTTACTCAGATCTGTGATCACCCGAGTCTCAGTGACGCACGCAGGGAGCATGCAAAGGAGAGGCCGTCATACGATGGCCTCCCGGAAATTCAGGTCCGCGCTGTGGCCGTCATTCGGCTTTAGCACGGACGCCAAGTGATTAATTATGTATAAAATGCATTAATATGGATTCATTACTTATCAGCTTACCATGTTATCCTCTTTGTGTATGCAATATTCATGTATAAAACAACAACATTGTTGTTAACTAGTTATTCATTGGTCGTATGTGCTGTGCCTAATTTAACCACTATCCAACAAGGCGCCGTCATTGTAATGCGGCAGGTCGGCTTGTTCCCGCGAATCACCGTCATTGTACGTCGGCTTGGGAACTCTATATTGTGGGAGCGCGCGCCCACTGGCCAGCGGGGGGAGTCAATCAGCGGGTTCGGCTAACTTGATGCCGGCCACCCACGATCGTTCCCCGCAGTGACAGGACGGGGATCTGCCTGTGTAAACAAGGCAAATCTCCGTTCTGATAGGGGAGATCACACAGATCCTGTCTCTGCTATGCAGGAAGACGGATCTGTGTGTTTCCCCAGGCAGCCCATCCCCCATACAGTTAGAACACACCTGCAGGAAACACATTTAACCCCTTGAACACCCCTGTTAACCCCTTCCCTGCCAGTGTCATTAGTACAATACCAGTGCATATTTTTAGCACTGATTACTGTAATAATGTCACTGGTTCCCAAAAGTGTCAAAAGTCAGTTAGGTGTCCGATCTAGAAAAAATGATCCGCATTCTCTTTGTTGCTCTTAAAATGTCTTAATTTTATTAAATAGCCACAGTGAACAAACACAGATTAAGTCAATTGACGCGTTTCAGCCTATAAGTCATAACCCGATCTGTCCGCCGCTATGTCACAGTCCCAGTAAAAAAATTGCAGATCACCACCATTACTAGTAAAAAATAAAATAAAAATGACATAAATATACAACCTATTTTGTAGACGCTAAAATAAGCAAAAATATGTAGAAGAGTGATATATATTATATATATATATATATATAGAGATATATATATATATATATATATATATATATATATATATATATATATATATATATATATATATATATATATATATATATATATATATATATATATATATATATATATATATATATATATATATATATACACACATACATACATACATATACACACACACACACACACACACACACACACTTCTACATATTTTTGCTTATTTTAGCGTCTACAAAATAGGTTGTATATTTATGGCATTTTTAAAAATATATATATATATATATATATATATATATATATTTTATATATACATACACATACACACACTAAACTGATGAAGAGATGTCTTTTTTATATATATTTTTTGGGGATATTTATTATAGCAAAAAAAAAAAAATTATAGCTTTTTTTTCCCCAAAATTGTTGTTTTTTTTGTTTATAGCGCAAGTAAAAACTGCAGAGGTGATCAAATAAAACCAAAAGAAAGCTCTGTTTGTGGGGGGGGGGGGGGGGGAGAAGGACGTCATTTTTGTTTGGGTACAATGTCGCACGACCGCGCAATTATAATAATCAATTATCA